>NC_133664.1:105352383-105648143 GCF_037893015.1 Macrotis lagotis
TCAAACTGGATTGCTAAACAGTAATCACCAAAATAATCTACTAAAGGTTAGGAAATAGAGTGATGGAGCAATGTAATAGATAAGGAACACAATATACAGTAGTAAATTCTATAGAACCTAGCTAGTATTTGATAAAAACCAAAGATCCCTAGCTTTTGAGAAAATAACTCACTATTTGTAAAAAATAGTGGGAGAAAAAATGCTGTGAAAACTAAAAAACAGTTTGACAGAAACTAGTTAGGGACCCATGACCTACAACATATACAAAGATAATGTCAAAATGGGTACATGACCTATGCATAAAAAGTGATATCATAAGAAAATTAGGAGAGCTTAGAAAAATTTTACCTGTTAGATCTTTGAATAAGGGAAGAACTTAGAAGCAAACAGAAGATAAAGAAGATAAAAGGAAGTAAAATGGATTATTTTGATTACATCAAATTAACTTTTTTTTGCATAAACAAACCCAATGTAGCCCACATTAGAAGAAAAGCAGAAAATTGTGGAAAACAGAGAACCAAGTCAAATTAATAAGAATGTGAGTCAATCATCAATTGATAGAAGGTCAAAAGGAAATAAACAAGCAGTTTTCAGATGAAGAAACTAAAGCAACCTATATAAGTCATGGAAAAAAAGCTCTAAAAAACAAATTAAAGAAATGCAAATTAAAACAACTCTGAGGTATCACCCCCACAATTTTCAGTAATATGACCACAAAGGAAAATGACAAATGTTGGAAGGTATGTGGAAAAATTGGGACATGAATATATTCTTGGTCAAGTTGTGAACTGAACCAACTATTCTAGTCAATGCTTTTTTTTTAGGCCACACAGCTAGGTAATTATTAAGTGTCTGAGGCCAGAATTGAACTCAGGTACTCTTGACTTCAGGGCTGGTGCTCTATTCACTGCACCACCTAGCCACCCCTGAACTAACTATTCTAGAGAGCACTTTATAACTATTCACAAGGACTTACAAGATTATCCATCTCCAAAGAAAAACTGATGGAGTCTGAATTGCATATTGAAGTACAGTTTTTCACTTTTGTCACTTGTCTTGCTTTTTGTCACATGCATTAACATGGAGACACATTTTCCATGATTTCATTTGTATAATACAAACTAACATATTTCTTGTCTTCACAATAGGTGGGGGATAGGTAGTGAATCAAAAATGCTTTTTAAATAAAAATTTAAAAAGAAATAAATTTTAAAAAGAAAAAAAAACATTGCCAGAAGAAGCTTGATTCTTTTTTAGTCAGTCCAAAGGATCCTGAATTTAGAGACATAATTAGGAGGAATGACTAGGCCTTCTTTCTGAGGTACTGAAATTTAGAGGGTAAGGACAATTCTTAGATGCCTTCTATAAAAAGAACTGAATTTAGAATCTAGTTAGCAAATGTAATTACTTAAAGTAAGAATTGCAAGATGCTTTCTTCCTTTAGGTTAACAACCGCCACCCCCCCACACACACACACAAACACAAAACTTATTTTGTTTTTAAAAATTGATTTGAGGGAGTGGTTGATGATGATACTTGTCTTTAGGTGCTTTATGTGTCTTGATGCAGGTGTTCAAATTCATTGGGATAGCTCTACCAGGCCTAAACAAAGGAATAAAGAACAAGAGAAATGTATTCTAATAAAGGGAGGGAAAATCAGAGGCTATCTCTCAGGCAGGACTTCTTATTTACTTTATGGACTTGTGATTGCCTAATTTAAACTCATATATCATCACAGCCTGTAGGAGTGAATTATTATTCCACTTAAGAAGAGACTAGAATGACTCACTACTATGTATGCAAGGTAAAGGAGATAAAGAGAGAACTAAATTTCTAAGTCCTCAGGGAGTGAAATCTGTGGTCTAGTAGAAATAGCTATAGTGTAATGGGAAGAGCCCTAAATCTAAATTGGTACTCCTGAGTTTGTCTTATTAATTCAGGTACTCACTAGCTTTCTGATATTAACAAAGTCATTTAATCTCTCTTTACTCCAATTTTTCCATCCATAAGATAAAATAATACTATCTTCACAACCTCACAAGATTCATGAGGATGAAATAATGTCATAGAATCTTAGTTTTGCAAGGGAGATTTAAAAAAAATTAGCCTAGACCTGAACAAGGATTTCTTCTACAAAGGACCCCAAAGTGGTCATTCTCTTTTTGCTTGAAGACTCACTGCCTCCTAGGGTAATCTATTCTATAATTCACTGCTGTGATTTTTTTTTTTATATTAAGCCAAAGTCTATTTTCCTGCCTCTTCCACTCATTGTTCAAAATTGAACATAGTACTCTAAATGAGGTCTCCTGAAGATTGAAGGCTATAGAACTAGCTCCCTATCCCTGAAACTTTGCCCTCTTAAAACACTTAAAGATTATATTGGCATCACACTGAGTTTCTAGTTCACATAAACCTACAGATCTTTTTTCCAAAATGCCTATCTAACCATATCTTCTTCATCTTATATTCTGTGAAGTTGATTTTTTTGTACTTAAGTGTAAAACTTTACATTTTTCCTTATAGAATGCATTATCAGATTCATCACAATTGCTCTAATCTAGGTGTTACTTACTATGCCCCTTTTGTTCCCATTTCTTTTCATTATTTCTCTTGAAATTCTCCATTCCCCCCCTTTTCATATAAATTGCATTATCATCTTTTCTATTTCCCTAAGGTGATACTTTTTAAATTTGATTAGTATGATATTGAATAAATAAAATAATTTAGGGAGTATTATCATTTATATTAAATTGACTCTACTCATAAAAAGTTAATATTTTCACAACTCATGTCTATCATCTAGATAAATTTAAATAGTTATTGTATCTAATTTGGAATGGAGACTTTTCAAATACTTTATATATAATATATATATTCTGAAGTATTATTAAATATCATTTTCTTTCCATAGTTTCTTGCTAGCCTTTATTAGTATTATATGTTAATGATTTGTGTGGATTTATTTAATGAACTGAAAGTTTGTTGAAGTTATCATTTCAATTAATTAAAAAATTAAATTAATTTAAAATTTCTGCATTTAACTTTTCAGTGTCTTTTAACAAATGATCATATTCAAAAAATAATCATTTTGTTTCTTCATTACTTATGTCTATTACCTAAATTTCTTTTTTCTTGTTTTATTGTCATAGCCAGTAGTTCTAGGACTATATTAAATAGAAGTGGTGATGTTGGACATCCATGAGTCACCCCTGAATTTACTAGAAAAGATTCTAGTTTATTTCTGTTACAAATAGTGGTAGCTCAACATTTAGATAAATACTATTTATCATTATAAGGAAAAGTCCAATCATTTCTATGTTTTCAAGTATTTTTAAAGAGAAATGTATTATGATTTTTGTTGATATCTTACATTATTAAATTTATAGTTTTTCTAATATTAAACTAAGCCTACATTTCAACCTGGTCATAATATCTATTTTTTGTGATGTTATTTTAGCTTATTTAATGTTATTTATCGAATATTTTTGCATCTTTGTTCATTAGGATTTTAGTCTACAGTTCAATTTTTCTGTTTTGATATCCCATGAATAAATTAAATAAACAGACCATATTTATGTTTAAGAAAGAAGATGGGTGGGACTCCTTAATTTGCTATTTTTCAGACAATTTATGCAAACTTATATTTAATTATTATGTAAATGTTTTTAGCAAGTCATTTGTGCATCCATCTTCTAAAGTTTTTTGGGCCCTTTGGGCCTGAAATTTATGGCTTATTAAGTTTCTTCTTATGAAATTAGGTAGTTTAAATACTCTATTTTTTGTTCTGTTGATTCAAGTGTTTTATATCTTTGCAAATATTCATTTATTTTTTTAATTTGTTGATTTTGTAGGCATTTAGCTAAACAAACATTTGTGACAATATCTTTTATTTCTTTGATTGCCATGAATTCTTTTTCATTTTTGATACTGGGAATTTGATTTGTCTCTTTTCTTCTTTTGAATAAAAATAGCTAATAAGCTAATAGGTTATTTCTTTTGTTAGTTTTAAAGTCTTATTTTTATGTACTATTTCATTGATGGATAAGCTTTTCATTTTATTAATTTCTTCTTTCATTTTTCAAAATTTCTATCTTGATAAGTAAGTGGAGCATTTAATTTGATGTTTTTCTAGTATTTAGGTTGCATTCTCAATTAGCAACTTATTTATCATTTTTGTTTATAGAAGATTTAAAAATATACATTTCTCCCTAAGAACTGCTTTGACTGAATACCACAAATTATAAATGTGGTCTCATTGTCATATTCAATGAAATTATTGATTATCTCTGTGATTTGTTCTTTGCCTCAGCAATTCTTTAGGATTAAATTATTTAGTCTCGAGTTGATTTTTAAAACTTTTCCAGAGGTGCTATAATATAATTTTAATTTAATTGTTATCAGAAAAATATAATCAGTATATGATCAGTAATCATAAGGTATAATAGTTTTGCTTTTCTGTGTTAGTTTTTAAGAATATTTATATCCTAAGACATGACTGATTTTTATAAAGATGACAGGCATAGTGAAAAATATGTATTACTTTTCTGTTTTGAATCATTGAAACATTCATCATCAGATGTTTATCATATCTAATTTTGCTAAAATTCCATTTAAGTTCTTAATTTCTACATATGTATTTTTGTTTGAATTTATCTAGGACTGATAAGGATAAATTGATATCTCATTTTTATAACTGTATTATGTATTTCATCTTTTAATTTTATTTTTCCTTTAGAAATTTAGAAGCCAAGTTATCATTTGCATATGAATTGAGCATTGAAAGCAATTCATTTTCTGTTACCCTTCAGCAAAATGTATTTTCCCTCCTTTACTCTTTCAGTTAAGTCTATTTTTGCTATTGCTTTATCTGACATCATAACTACTACCTCTGCTTTATTCATGTTCGATTGAAACACAAGGGACTTTGCACTCACTTTTTTAAAAAACAAAATTACATGAGTCTTTATGTTTCTTGTATTTAGTATATTGCTAGATTTTGCTTTCTAATCCATTTTGCTCACCTGTTCTGACTCATAGATGAGTTTATCCCATTCATATTAATAGTTAGCTTTTTAGTTCTGTTTTTATACTTTCCTTTATCCATTATTCTCTATTTCTATTGATTCTAAATAAATCATTTTTTCTTCCTTTTTCACCTCTCTTCACTATCTCTTCTTTAAGCTTAACTTTTATTTTGCTTATGAAAAATCTTTCCCTAAATTTCTTCTTATATTTATTTATTTTCCTTATATTTATTCCTTTTCTAGGACTTATTTGTAAAAAAGAAATATTCATAGCAGTTTTGTGCATTTGTATGTATGTGTATGTTAACAAAGAATGGAAATTAAAGAGATGCCAAACAATTAGGAAATGATTGAACAAGTTACAGTATAATAATTAAGTGAGGATATTATTGTGCTATAAAAATGGTAAGCATAATAGTTTCAGAAAATGCTGGGAAGTCATTTGTAAACTAAGCAAGTGAAATGAAGAGAAACAGGAGAACATGGTACACTATAATAGCAATATTATAATGATGATCAAAATAATGATCCAAGACAATTTCAAAAGAGGCATGATCAAAAATGCTCTCTACCTCCAGAGAGAGAGAAGCATTCTTAATTTTTCTTTCATTATTTCTGAATGCATTTTCTTCTGCAGCACAGCTAATATAGAAGTATATTTCTCATGTTTCCACAGTATAATATATATCATTTTACTTGCCTTCTGAAGTGGTAGGAAAGGAACAGAAGGAAGGAAAAAATTTGGAACTCACAATCTATAAAAAAAATTATTGTTAATTTTTTAAAAATATATAATCTGGAAATAAATAAATAAATAAATATAATTTAAAATTAAAAATATATTCCATTTTCCTCTATCTGTTTCTGTCTCTCTCTAGTCTGTTGAAATGAATAAATTTCTACACCAAATTCTGCATATGTTCTGTCCTCTCTTGGCCAGCTTAGTTGAAAACAAGGGCAAAGTGATGTTTACTTCCTTCATTCTTTCCATGTTTGCATTTAAATCTACTTGTGTAGTTCAATTATGTTTCTTAACATGTTTCATTATCTTTTTTTTCCTTATTTACCCTTAATGTTCCTTTTCCCCTTCTCTTTTCTTTTTCTTACTACATCTTCAAAGTATAACAAAATTAGTTAACAAAATATTTTAGGTAATTTGTCTCTAGTGAATATCCCTATGACCCTATATCTCTTGTATGAAATTCCAATTTTTGAGAGGTTTTAGAAGTCATGAGACCCAGAGAAAATGTCTAGTCTTCTATCTTGTTGGTCATGTAACATGGATTTATTGTTTATTTCTTTTTAAAATCTAAAATCTAATTTATCTACAAGGTTCTCTTCAGACAAATACCATTTTCTCCCTCACTAGAATTATTTTCATTTTGATCTTCAAAAGTTCTTTTTTGGAATATCTCCCATCCTTCCTGGACTGATATCCCTTTAAGTAAGCATTTTACCATATAAAAATCCTACCTTAATTTTAATTCTGACCTCTTTGAAATCTGCTTTGCCAAAATCTGGACATATTAGACATTTCTTCACATTTATCAAGACCTTTAAAATGAAGTGATCACTTCTTTCCAAGATTCCCATTATTTCCATCCCAACAACAGATTCCCCCTGTTAGTGAGTATCCCCTTTTAAACAGAATCTCTTCATAAGGATTCCATCACATCGAAAAAATGAAATTATCACTAACACAAATCCAGAGATTATTAGTTGCCCTGCTTTTGGTGGAGAGAAAGCTCCATTATATGTCTAGTTAACATAAATATATATATATATATATATATATATATATATATGTATATATATATATATATATATATCTAGAAATATACTCTGCTAGCCTTATGATCTGCTTCTCAAACTCCTCATCTATTTCCTCTTTCTGTTAAAGTCATTTGTGGCATACTCCAATCACAAATACTTTTTGATTGTTCCTCCTTCAAATTTCACCCCAATTTCTATCCATTATAGTTTCCCTCTATGGTTTGTGAGTTGCCTCATATGAGTATTGTTTTTTAATGTTTATGGATATCTTCTGGTTTATCTTCTTTTTTCTTTTACCATTTACAGCTCAATCATGGATTTAATACTATCAAGTCTTGGAAATACCTATGTGATTAAATTTTCCTACTAATATTAATTCTAATTCCTCTTATTGCATAAATTTGGAAGGTTTTTTTATTGAAATCTAGGGTCATGGGCATTACTACTGACTTTTCTTGAATTTTTGTTCTCTGAGAATTTCTGGGTGTCCTGCCTGCTATTATTCATTTTTATTCTTTGTAGAAAATCTTCATAGTATCTGACTTTGGAAATAGACAGAATCTACCTTTTCCTTTATCATATTTTCTAAATTTAAGTCATTTTTATTAGATTTGTAAGATACTTGGCAAACATATTCATTCCAGTCCTTGTTAGAAATACTCCATCTCTGGCCAGGAATCTGTCATCCATATATTGTGATTTATGATACAGTAATCCAAATTCCATTCTCAGACATCACATTCTTAGCCAGCTGTTCACATACCAAATTAATTTTTCTCTTCTACATCTCATGCCTCCAGTAGGTAACAACAAGGAAAACACAGCCTGTTCCTCTATGGTATTCAATTTCTTTCCTAAGGCTTTGCAGTCATTGTCAATACTTTGCTAGGTTTTTTTGAAAGTATCACTTTTGCCCACATAAATCACCAGAAATTGACAGCTATCATGCACTTTGATAAGTATTGAGAAATTATCTAATTGGTTTTTTCATACATTTCTAAAAAATGGAAGAGATCACTGTCTTTTCTTTATTATGTCTTCCTAAGTAAATCTGAGCAGGCACTCACCAACAACCATTGTTCTTCTCTTCTTCCTCTGCCTCTTATTGGATGATCTTTCACAAGATAGTTTCTGCAGTGCTATCATATTAGTCTCAGGAAAACAATCACTTCTTCCTCCTTAGAGCATCCAGCTTTTTCTTCTTCAGAAGGTGAAACTCTGTTTTTGAGACCTAATTGTACAATTATTCTTTTCCTTTCCTTTAAACATTCTCACTCATGTTGAAAAGTGTTGAGTCTCTTCTCCTCTACCTCAGAGTCCATGCCCTCATCCTATCTCTTCATTCCCAAAGAAAGCTTTGGTTCTCATTCTCTCATCAATCTTCTTTTTTCCTAACATTGTGGAATGTGGAGATATATTCCCTTAACCTCTTCTAAGAGGTAAATTACTTTCTAGGTGGAATACAGATAAGTTATTCAGAAAGGGCAGAACTAAAGACATCACACAATAATGCAACTCACTGCTCAATTTTCCTTCTTTTCCATAATGGTTGTGATTTTAGGTCTAACTCTGAAAACTTATTGTGGATATTTACATCTCAAGAACCTGGTTAAAATGCTTTGTTTTGTTTAAACCAAATATCATTGTTTAAAACATCTTGACAAATTTTAATTTTTTCTCAATATTTCCATAGCCACAGCTACATCTATCCTCTTTTCACAACCTTATACCAATCTCCTGCTTTTTTTCATGATTTTGTATCACCCACTATTTCACTTGATTACTTTAACCTTCCAAATGTCTCACTTGTTCTTACTAAAATTGATTTGTCTTGCTGATTACCTTCTCCTATCTTTCTTAAGTTTATTCAAGTTCCAGTGCTTAGGGTCTTAGTCCTTTTATATCCTTATTAATTGTAATTTATCTATATTCCCTTAAAAACCTATAAGCAGGTTTTGGATCAGTAGGAATGAAGATTCTTCTTCAAATATTTCTTAATTTCTCCTAATTTTTTCCTCCCCAATTTTAACTTCTAAGCTAATTTACTAATTCAATCTCCTCTAAATTACATAAATGATTTTCTTATTTTTATTTAACTCAAGAATTTCTTTCTTTTCCTCTTTCTTTTCTAGCTTTCTACGATGGACACAGAGAATCTAATTTACCTTAATTGAATATATCTTATTAGATTTGACTCCTCCTTCTTGCCTATGAATATTTTTTAAAATTGTAACTGTAATTCAGTGTGTTAACTATTCCTCTTAGTTCTATGTCTTCTGATTTTTATCTCTAACTTTACTTCTTCCACTGAACCATTCTGAGAACTCCTTCTAAGTTGTCATGGACCCATTAATGACTACTTCTGAGTGTAATCACTCTATCAACCCTGTATCTACCTAAATTCATTATCATCTAGTCAACATCTATACAGCTTTTACACATGGATAGAATTAGAGACTTAATCAGATGATTTACTAAAAATGGAGAGGTTATATGGTAAAATATTGTCCACAGAATTGGGAAATGAGATTGAGTCCTTCCTTAGAGAATTATGAACTTTGTGATCATGATCAACTTAATTAAACTCTCAGACCTTCAATATCCTCATCTATGAAATGGAGAAAGTGGTATTTGTACTCAGTGAGTTGTGATTCTTCATGTGCTAAATAGTTATGAATTATTATTAAATGCCATATATTAATAAAATAATATTATTAAAACAACTCAGCTAAGCTTCCCAGCTTTGTGACATTCCATCATTTTAAACACTGACTTTGGTAAGTAAACTGTTTTCTAAACTATAAATTCCTAATAAATACCAGCTATTAGTTCTGAATACAGTTGGAGCTAGCTGATTTGTGTCTTCATTTCTCTCCTCATCTCAGAGTCTTCTTCCCAGAAATTCAACCTTAGAATCTTAGATTTTTAAGATGAAAAAAGGACTTTAAAAGTCATTAAATCCAACTTCCTATCTAATATAAACATCCTTTATAATGTCACTCTTTCTGCAATTGAAATCCAACTTCTGCTTGAACATTTCCAGTGGCAGGGAGCTCTTGCCTCACAAAGGAAGCCATTTCAATTATAGACAAGAAAAATCTCTCATCTTAGTTAAAAAAAAAATTTTGACATCTACTGTGCAAGACCCTAGAGATACCTGTAAGAGATAAAATAAATGAAAAAGGACAAGTCTCTGCTTTCAAGAAGCTTGCAATTTACTAAGAGGAAAATCTAATTTAAACAAAATAAGTATCATTAGACTTCTAGAGTGGAGCCAATATGGCAGTGGGAAGCTTTTTCTCTACCGAAGATAAATGAAGCCTCTGCACTAATATTAAAGCTACAGATCCCACCAAGAAAAAGAGAAGATCCAAATAAGTTTTCAATGGCAGACATACTGGAGGATCTTCAGTGAAGGTCTGTCTCTTTGGGGAGAAAGGGGAAGTAAAGCCAAGGGAGGTGGGAGAACAGGAAAGTCAGCAGGAGGCTTGAAGCCACAGTGCAGTCCAGGTCCCGACAGCTTGACAACAGCAAAAGTCCTGGCAGCTGGATAGCAAGCCAGCTGGGAGGTCACAGCCACAAAAAAAAAAGTCTGAACCCTGGGAACACCCTGGACTGGGCTGGGAACAAACCACTGCATAGGCAGAATCTGGACATAAAGGAGGAAATAAACCTCTACAAAGGCAAGGTCTGGGATGTATAGACAACATCTTGATCAATGAAAAATCAGGGATGAGACCTCAGCAAAAAAGCTTAGATTTATACTCCCTATATCCCAGGAGCAGAGCTAAAAACAACAAAGATGAACAAAAAAAAATAATAAAAGGAAACACTCACTATAGAAAACTATTTTGGAAATAAAGATGATAACAATGCCATTTCAGAAGAAGAAATCAATGAAAAATTACCCAGAGGGGAAGTCTCAAAAGTGTCTATGAATTAGATTCAAATTAAAAAATTCACAGAAGAGCTTAAAAAAGAATTTAAAAACCAAACAAAAGCAGAGCCAAGATGGCAGCGTGAAGACAGGATTTTCTAGGAGCTCTCTTCCAAAATATAGCAAAATCCTTAAAATTATGACTCTAACTAAATTTTTAAGAGACAGAACCCACAGAAAGATCCAATGAGGCAATTCTCCAGCCCAAGCTAATCTGTAAGATTATGGGAAGGCTCTTTTCCATGGGGTTGGGAGGGGGGGAGTGTAGCAGCACAGCCAGGATCACCGGGCAGGAATGAAGAAGCTCCAGTCTTCTGGGAACAGCCCACAGGGCACTTGGGTCCCTGGGAGTGCCAGCTTGTGGCAACAGAAGCAGTTTCCTGATCTGCCAACCCAAGGAACACCAAGTACAACTTGGAAGATCAATGGGGAAACCTCTGCCAGAGTGAGTACTGAGCCCAAGTCAGCATAGCCCTCAGGGCAGCTGCAGCCCTCAGCACATCCATGGCCCTTAGCACAGACCAGATCCCAGGAAAAGGAAGCAGGTCTACAGAGCTGCCCAGTAGGGAGCTGCCCAGCAGCTGCTCCCAGAGCACTCAGCCCTAGGAAGGTAAGGGAGGGTGGGAGGACTGTTGAGGTCTCTCCTCTGTCCCTGTCCCCTTGTGCTTTGTCCATATGAAGACCCTGGTCACAGACTGGGCCCCATACTACCATAGCGAAGCAGGAATCCTCCTCACAACTGCAGGGCAGGGGGTGTGTGCTTGTGATCATCTACAGACCAAAGCACAGGCTAGGAGAGCAGTAAGAGCCTCTCATAAGACCTTGAAGGAATTGAAGTCCTTGCAGGGGTATCCCAATAACAACTCAAAGTTCAGAAAACATCCCAAAAGCCAGGGCACAGGCTGTGGTAATGAGTAAACAGTAGAAAGGAGCCTATCTTAGATACTTACATTGGTCCCATGGAGGATTAAAACACATGTTCAGAAGATGACAAAGTCCAAGCTTCTGTATCCAAAGCCTCCAAGAAAGATAGAAGTTGGATTGAGGCTATGGCAGAGATCAAAAAAAGATTTTGAAACTCAAGTAAGAGAGATAGAGGAAAAATTGGGAAGAAAAATGAAAGAGATACAGGAAAACCATAAAAACCTAGTCAGCAGCTTAGTCAAGGAGATCCAAAAAAATACTGAAGAAGACCATATGTTAAAAATCAGTTTAGATCAAATAAAAAAAAGAAGTCCAAAAAGTTAATGAGGAGAAAATGCCTTAAAAAGCAGAATTGGCCAGATGGAAAAGGAGATAAGAAAGCTCTCTGAATAAAACAACTCTTTTAAATATAGAATGGAGCTAAAGGAAACTGATGACTTTGGGAGGAATCAAGAAGTAATAAAACAATATCAAAAGAATAAAAATCTAGAAAGAAATGTGAAATATCTCATTGGAAAAACAACTGACCCAAAGAACCTTGACTTCATTTCTAAAGAATTTCTACAGGAATATTGCCCTGGTATCCTAGAAGCAGAGGGTAAAATAGAAATTGATGGAATCCACCAATTTCCTCCTGAAAGAGATCCAAAAAAATTACTCCCAGAAATATTATAGCCAAATTCCATAACTCCCACATGAAAGAGAAAATACTACAAGTAGCCAGAATGAGACAATTCAAATATCTCAGAGTTACAGTCAGGATTTCACAGGACTTAGCAGCATCCACATTAAGGGTACATAGTACTTGGAATATAATATTCTGGAAGGCAAAAGAGCTTGGAATGCAATGGAAAATCAACTACCCAGCAAAAGGAACATCTTCTTCCAGGGAAAAGATGGATATACAATGAAATAGGGGAATTTCAAATCTTCCTGTTGAAATAGCTAGAGCTAAACAGAAAGTTTGATCTTCAAGTAGAGGACTCAAGTGTAGAGGGGGTAGATAAGAAGGATAAATTATGAGGGGACTTAATGATGTTGAGCTGCATGTATTCCTGCATGAGAAGATGACACTGATAATACTCATATGAACCTTCTCATTTATTAGGACAGTTAGAAGGAGCATATTTAGACAAGGCACAGGAGGGAGCTGAATTTGAAGGTATAATATATTGTAAAAATGGAGTTAATGGGTGAAAAGGGAATGGATGGGAAAAAGGGAGAGGTAGAATGGGCTAACATATTTTATGTAAAATTGCATTTCATGCAAAAAAGGAAAAAACTTTTTCAATGGAGTGGAAGGGGGGAATGTGAGGGGGAATGAGGGAACCTTCATTCTCATCAGAAATGGCTCAGAGAGAAAACAGCATATATACGTAATAGGTTATTGAAATCTAGAGGAAAAAGGAGAGAAAGAGGATGAGAGAAAGGGGATAGGGGGATGTAGGTGATAAAGGAGAGGGTAGATCATGGGAGAGGGTAATCAGATATAAAACATTTTTGTTTTTTTTACTTTTTTCAAGGAAATTGGATTGGATGGTCTGGCTGGGACCATGTGGCAGGATGGTTGCTTGGTGTCTGGGGTGGGGTGTAGCCTTGGGGTCTCCTGGCCCCAGGGCTGGTGCTCTGTTGGTTTGCTACTCAGTTGCCCCATAGCTTACTTTTGAAGAGGGACAGAGTAAATGGAGAGAGAAAATATAATAAATGGGAGTGGGGAAGAATAGATGGAGGGAATTACAATCAGCAACAGCAACTGTGGAAAAATATGGAAGCAACTTCTCTGAAGGACTTATGATAAAGAATGTGATCCACCCCAGAGACAGAACTGATGATATCTGAACATAAATTGAAGCACATTTTTTTCTCTTTCTTTCATTTTATTTCTTGTGGGGTTTTTAAAATTTTTTTAATTTTATATTTATTTATGTTTACTCTTACAACAAGACTAGTAATGTGTAAACAAATAAAAATATAAATTTTTAAAGAATATATATATATATAATTGATTTAAAATTTTTTTAAAAAGCAAGAGAGGAAGAAGAAAAATGGAAAAAGGAAATGAGAGACATGCAGGAAAATTATGAAAAATTGACCAAAGAAATCAACTCTTTGAAAAAGTAAAAATAACCAAGTAGAAAAGGAAACACAAAAGTTGATTGAAGGAGTGGCTAGGTGGTGCAGTAGATAGAGCACCGGCCCTGGAGTCAGGAGTACCTGAGTCCAAATCTGACCTCAGACTCTTCAAAATTACCTAACTGTGTGGCCTTGGGCAAGCCACTTAACCCCATTGCCATGCAAAAAAAAAACCTAAAAAAAGTTAATTGAAGAAAATAAAATCCTAAAAGTTAGAATTGAACAAATAGAAAGCAATGGATCTATGAGATTACAAGATTCCATCAAACAAAATAAAAAGGTAGAGTAAACTGAGGAAAATATAAAGTACCTTTTAGGAAAAACAAATGACCTGGAAAATAGATCCAGGAGAATCATCAGATTATCAGAAAGCCTAGATCAAAAAAAGAACCTGGAAAACATGATGTAGGAAATTATCAGGAAAAGCTGTCCAAATCTGCTAGAACAAAGAGACAATATAGCCATTTAAAGAATACACAGAACCCTTTCAGGAAGAGACCCCAAGATAAAAACTGTAAGGACTCTAATAGTCAAATTCCAGAACTCTCAAATAAAGAAGAAAATTCTGCAAGCACCAAAAAAAGGAAACAATTGAAATACAGAGGAAGTACAATCAAACTTACACAGGACCTATCAGCCTCAACACTGAAGGATTGGAGGACCTGGAATATCATATATCAGAGGGCAAAGGACCTGGGATTACAACCCAAAATTTACTACCCTGCAAAATTCAGTATACACTATCAAGGGAAAAGATGGATGTTCAACAAAGTAGAGGACTTCCAAAATTTCCTGAAAAGAAGACCAGAACTGAACAGAGAATTCATCACAAAATACATGACTCAAGAGATGCATAAAAAGGTAAATAAAAAGGAGAAGGAAAAAAACCAAAACAAATGTTAGTCAAAACTGCAAAATTATATGTGACCCTAAAAGGGAAAAATATAACTCTTGAGAATTTTACTTCTCTTAGGATAATTAAAGGGTCGGATATAATTGAATAGTTTGGTGTTAGACGACATGGCTATGGTTAGGTCTTGTCTCTCCATAGAAGAGATCCAAGATGACATCACTGTGTTTGAGACAAAAAGTCCTGGGTGTTTACTCTAAAGTGTCTCAGTTTCCTTTGACCTACTTTGTTTCTACCATGCTCACAAAGCTTAGCACTTTCTCTGATGAGAGCCTTACCAGTTGGATGGTTCTAAGTCAGTCTCCCACTTACATTTAATTGTAAAGTTGTAAAGTACATTGAGCACTTCGAGATTCTTGTAGTTAATTAAATCAGAATTGGAGTTAAACCATACTTTACTTAACTAAGTGTTATAGGTGGGGGAAAGTGTGGGAGGAAGTATGCTTGGGGGGAAGAGTACAAATAGTTCATGAAATGATTTGTTTTTGATGTTACATTGACTCATGTGGATTGTATGTCCTTGAAAGGGGGGTAAAGTAAAAAAGATTACATTTGATGTAATTCAAAGCTCTTGAAAAGTGTATTTCTAATGAGACAGAAGAGGGGAGGGTACTTAGTGACTCTGAGACAATGCTGCTTATCAAACAGTCAAGTAATCAATCAATCTGTGAAGGTTCTTTAATAATAGTTTGAGCAAAAGCAAAAATAGATCTCATTAAAGAGGATAAGGAAGGAAAATACTTCTTCTTAAAAGGCATCATAGGTAAATGAAACTATATCATTACTAAACATGTATGCATCTAGACGTATAGCATCCAAATTCCTAGAGGAAAAGCTGAGTGAATTACAAGGAGATATAGACAGCAAAACTTTAATAATGGGAGACCTCAACCTCCCTCTCTCAGAACTAAATAAATATAACCACAAAATAAACAAGAAGGAAGTTAAGAAGGTCAATGAAATCCTAGAAAACTTAGAGATGACAGACTGGAGAAAACAATGGGGATAGAATAGAATATACCTGTTTCTCAGCAATACATGGCACCACTAAAATCAACTAGTATTAGGCCATTAAAAAACCTTATAATCAAATGCAGAAAGGCATGAAGAATAAATGCATACTTCTCAGACCATAATGCAATAAAAATTATATGTACTAAAGGGTCATGGAAAGAGAAACCAAAAACTAATTGGAAACTAAATAACTTAATTTTATTTTTAAAAACATCATTATGTTTCATTATATTTTTGTTGATTTTGTTAAATATTTTCCAGTTACATTTTTGGGTACTTAAAGATTTTATTTATTTTGAGTTTTACAATTTTTCTCCTAATCTTGCTTCCCTCCCCCCACCCCCACAGAAGGCAATTTGCCAGTCTTTACATTGTTTCCATGGTATACATCGATCCAAGTTGAATGTGATGAGAGAGAAATCACACCTTTAAGGAAGAAACAAAGTATAAGGCATAACAAGATCAGACAATAAGATCAATTTCTTTCTTCTAAATTAAAGTTAATAACCCTTGGTCTTTGTTCAAACTCCACAGTTCTTTCTCTGGATACAGATGATATTCTCCATCACAGACAATCCCAATTGTCCCTGGTTGTTGCACTGATGGAATGAGTAAGTCCATCAAGGTTGATCATCATCCCCATGTTGCTGTTAAGGTATACAATGTTTTTCTGGTTCTGCTCATCTCACTCAGCACCAGTTCATGCAAATCCCTCCAGGCTTCTCTGAATTCCCATCCCTCCTGGTTTCTAATAGAACAATAGTGTTCCATGACATACATATACCACAATTTGCTAAGCCATTCCCCAAATGAAGGACATTTACTTGATTTCCAATTCTTTGCCACCACAAACAGGGATGCTATGAATATTTTTGTACAAGTGATGAATAACTTAATTTTAAATAATGAGTGGATCAAATAGGAAACCATACAATCAATAATTATGTACAAGAAAATGATAATAATGAAACATTTTGCCAAAATTTATGGGATGCAGCCAAGACAGTTTTGAGGGGAAACTTTACATCTCTAAATGCTTATATGAATAAAATAGAGAACAAAGAGTAATGGATCAGTGTATTAAGATAAATTCAAAAGAAACAGTAGTAAATAACTACAGTAATCTACTGTTTGTCAAACCCAAAGGCATTAGCTTCTGAGATAAGAACTCACTATTTGACAAAAATTGTTGGGAAAATTAGAAAACAGTATGGCAAAAACTGGACATAGACACACACACCCTATACCAAAATAATGTCAAAATGGGTAGAGGATTTAGACATAAAGGGGGACACCAGAAATAATTTAATAGACCAAGAAATACTCTATCAGGGGCAGCTAGGTGGTGCAGTGGATAAAGCACCAGCCCTGGAGTCAGTAGTACCTGGGTTCAAATCTGGTCTCAGACACTTAATAATAACTTAGCTGTGTGGCCTTGGGGAGGCCACTTAACCCCATTTGCCTTGCAAAAACCTAAAAAAAAAAAGAAATACTCTATCAGATCTATGGAAAGGGGACAAATTTATTACCAAAGGAAAAATAGAGTCCATTGCAAACTGCAAAATGAATAATTTGACTGTATTGAACTAAAAAGGTTTTACAATAATAAAATCAATGCTGTCAAAATCAGAAGGAAAGCAGAAAGCTCAGAAACAATCTTCACGACTAGGAGTTCTGATGAATGCAGCATTTCTAAAATTTATAAAGAACTGTATCAAATTTATAAGGTTACAAGTCATTCCCCAACTGATAAATAATCAGAGGATATGAACAGATAGTTTTCAAATAAAGAAATTAAAGCTATATATAATCATATGAAAAAATGTTCCAAATCATTATTGATTAGAGAAATGCAAATTAAAACTACAATGAGATATATCATCTCACACCTACTAGATTAGCCCAGATGAGGAAAAGATGATCAATGTTGGAGAAGTGGTGGAAGAACTGGGACATTGATGCATTACTGGTTGAGTTGTGAATGGAGTCAACCTTTCTGGAGAACAATATGGAACTATGACCAAACAGCAATAAAACTGTTCATACTCTTTGGCCCAGCAATTCGAATTCTAGACCTATAACCAGAAGAAATTATAAAAAATGGGGAAAGTTCCACATTTCCAAAATACTCATAGCAGCTCTTCTTTGTGGTAGCAAAGAATGGGAAATTGGGGGGATTCCCATCAATTAGGGAATGGTTAAACAAGTTATGATATATGAATATTATGGAATTTCTATAAGAATATTATGAAAGTTCTTATAGAAACCATAAATTGTTGGACTTCAGAGAAGCTTGGAATGGATTATAGAATCTGATGCTAAGAGAAGGGGATAGAACCAAGAGAACAAAGTACGTATTAACAACAACATTGTGAGATGATCAATCCTGATGAATGCAGCTGATCTCAATAGTTCAGAAAACTAGGACAACCCTTTTAGACTAACTATTGGCAATGTTATTCCCATCCAGAGGAAGAAAAACAAAACAAAAAAACCCTTTCAGAATCTGATGAACACAGCATTTACTTTTTTTAAAAAAATTCTTTTATATATTTCTTTCCCTTAATCCTAATTCCTCTCACCAATAATAACTAATCTGTAAACATGTTTAATGCAAATGTGTATGTACAATATTAACCTGACTGCCACTGAGGGGAAGAGGGTGGGAAGGGGAAGTGAAAGGAAATTTTGCAACTTAAAAATACATAATATACATTTGCATATGGATGAATGTCAAAAACTTTCATAACACATATTTGGAAAAATTAAATATCACTTAAAAAAAAGACAGCTCAAATCCTGCCTTTCCCAAGATACCTTTCCAGTCAGTTCATCTCCCTTCTTATCTACAACTAGTTCCATCTCTCTGGGACTTTGAGATTATTTTCCATTGACTCTGCATAAATCTTTTTATGTACAATTTTTTTGCATGTTGCTTCCCCTTTAGAATGGGAGTCCCATGAAGATTGGGGCTTACCTTTGCCTTTTGTTGTATCCTCAGGATTTTTCAGGATGTCATTATATAATGAACTCTTAATAAAATGCTTGTTGACTTGGGGGAAAAAAACTAACAAGTATCTACCTCCTCAGGTGAGACCAGTTATAGTCTTGGCAAGGAATCCTATGGGAACAACCATTTCATTTTCCCTGCCCTTGTACTATCAGGTAAGGTACCCAGTGTGCCTTGGATCTTTAGACAAATATATGGACTAGTTCTTTGTAGCTCTCAGGCTTTATGGGTGCTTCAGTGTCTTGTGAATGTTTAAGGCTCATGTACACTCTGGAAGATGGTTTCTTATCAGTTCACCATCACCCCAACTACATACATAAACACACACACACACACTCACACACAAAGGCGCACACACAAACGCACATCAACCAACCAACCCTATCAAGATCGACTGGTAAAAGAATTTTTAAAAATCTCCTGTCCATCACCATCTCTCCATACTCTATTGCATTAGGCTTAATTTACTCCTTCCTTCAACCTTACCCTACACATTCAGTTATCAAACTGAATTGATGATTGATGTAGATCTATTATTCTTAATAATAACAAATAATATAGAAAATAAAGTAAGCAATGGGGGAATAATTTGCCCATTTTTTCCACATGATAGGGGGAAAATTGACTATCTTTTCCCTCTTTCTTCTACCTCCATTTGGTTGGAGTGCAAGCAATAAGAATTGGTTTAGACTTGTAATGTAATTTTTTCCAAGAAGGAAGGCATAGAAGAAACTTGCCTCTGTGTGTATATCTCATTTGTCCCCTCCAAAATTTCCTGACTCTTCTTGTACCTGACTCATCTATTATGAATCATACTCTGACTTACTGCTTTTTGCACCTTGATACCCATGTTTTAATTTTAATCTGTCAGTCAAGTAATTGTCATTCATCATTATTTGGATCCAGCTCAGATAGTCCAAAATGGAAACAACCCAAAACACAACTGTCGCTTCTTCCAGGCTTCCATGCTTCTCTTCAGCATTCCTGCTGTATCTTTTTCTCAGAACTCCATTCCAGATCAACAAAAGTTATAGGAAGATGGGAAATTGTAGGTAGGTCTTGACCCACCCAGTTTCCATAGCAGTGACAGTGGGAAAAGGGCAAGCCCAGGTAGAACAAAAGAAAAATAAAGGAAATAAGAAAGGGAAAAAACCCTCTTTTTTATATTTATCTAAAATATATATGTATATACATATGTATAATTTCTACCCATTGGTCTTAGCATAGGTCTATTACCTCAACTAGGTAACTCAGGGGGCAGAGCATTTGACCTGGAATCAACATTTAAGATCAAATCCAACCTCAGACACTTAGTAACCGTGTGACCCTGGGGTAAATCACTTGTCCTCTTTTTGTCTTATTAGAGAAAGAAATGGAAAAATACTTCAACCTATTTGCCAACTAAACCTTATATTGGGTCACAAAGAGTCAGACACAACTGCATGACCAAACATCGACATATCTCATTAAGGCTTTTTTTTCCTGTTTTACTATTGAATGCTACTTCTGATGTCTTCTCATATTGTTCAAGTTACTAACAACTCTCAGAGATGGAAATGATTTTTAGCTGTCATTTTGTTTAACCAATGGCAATTTTTCCCCTCTGAATCATCCCTAACAAGTGACTTAGCTCAAAGACCTTCACTGGGAGCATAGTGCCTCCCCCTCCCCACGAACATTCCTGGAATGACCTCCCTTCTACATTTAGAATCTCTAATCTCCTGTAAGATTCAGTTCAAGTACAATTATAGGACAGCTAAGTGGTACAATGAATAAAGCACCAGGTCTGGACTCAAGAAAACCTGAGCTAAAATCTGACCTCAGATAGCTTCAGTTACCTCATCTGGAAAATGAGCTGGAAAAGGAAATGGTAAACCACTCCTGTGTCTTTACTAAGAAAACCACAAATGGGACCACAAAAAGTTGGATTCAATTGAAAATGACACAACAAGGGGCAACTAGATGGTGCAGTAGATAGAACACCAGCCCTGGAGTCAGGAGGACCTGAGTTCAAATGTGACCTTATACACTTAATTAATTACCTAGCTGTGTGGCCTTGGGCACACCATTGCCTTGCAAAAAAAAAAAAAGTGATATAAGTTCAATTTATCTTGTCTATTAGCTTGTATGCATATAGCTGTTTTCATGTTGCCTCCTCCATAAGACTGTAACTTCTACATGATTAGAGACTGTTACTTTGTATCCCCAGCACAAATCCTACTCACAGTAAATATTTAATAAGTGTTTAAGACTGGTGCACCAATTGCTTCTTGTTAAAGAGACAGTATCAAGAGCGATGAAGAAAGATCTCCAGCATATTGAAGGAAATCCTGTAGAAGGACATGAACAAGAGGTTTAAAAAGATTAGGAATGAGCATGAACTGATGCTGAGTGAGACGAGCAGAACCAGAAAAACGTTGTACACCCTAACAGCACCATGGGAGCGATGATCAACCTTAATGAACTCGCTCATTCCATCAGGGCAACAACCAGGTACAATTTGGGGCTATCTGAGATGGGGAATACCATCTGCATCCAGACAAAGAATTGTGGAGTTTAAAGAAAGACCAAAGACTATTACCTTTAATTTTTAAAAAAATTATCTTATTATGTACTTTATGTTTCTTCCTTAAGGATATGATTTCTCCCTCATCACATTCAACTTAGATCAATGCATACCATGGAAACAATGTAAAGCCTAACAGAATGTCTTCTGTGGGGGGTGGGGGGGAGGGAAGCGAGATTAGGGGAAAAAATTATAAAATTCAAAATAAATAAAATCTTTCTAAAAAAATTAGGAATAAATATTGCCATGTGAACCACAAAAGAAGTACGCAAATAGATGACATCAGTGCTAGTGAAGCATCATGTATCCCTGTATATACTATTAGGCACTGTGGGAGATACTGTTAGGAAACCAATGTGCATTATGTGAGGAAAATAAAATGGTATGTATGCAGACATACATACATATATACATGAATACATATGGTATATATATATATGCATCATGTATCCATGTATATACTATTAGGCACTGTGGGAGATACTATTAGGAAACCAATGTGCATTATGTGAGGAAAATAATATGGTATGCATACACACATACATATATACATATGCACATATATATACATGCATGCACATAATTAGATAGCGAGATAGAGAGAGAGGTAGATTAGATACATATATATAGATATAGGCGTAGATGTAGAGGTAGAGATAGGGATAGAGATAGATAGAGATAGAGATAGAGATAGAGATAGAGATAGAGATAGAGATAGAGATAGAGATAGATATAGATATATAGATATAGATGATATAGATATGTAAGAGCCTGGTTGGTTGAGAAAGACAGAGAAGTTTAGGCTTGGTGCAATATTCAATTAGAGATGGGAAATGAGGGACGAGGAGGTAGAATAAAAAGAGTACATTTGCCATCAATAGTTCTGAGTTTTGGTTTGAGAATTATAACTTTGGATAAATTATTTAATCTCAGTGGGTTTAGATTAGATGACCCCTAACATTCCTTCCACCCACACTCACAATTTAGATACCATCCTTCATTCATTATTTGCTCTCAGCCCCGAATAGCAATCAGTTCTACTTTCACAGAAACAGTATCTCTGTTCTATGTTCGTTCCCTTTTCTCTGACACTGCCACCATCCCAGTACAGGCCCTCATCACTTCACACTGGACTATTATAAAACCCTGCCAGCTGGTCGCCTAGTCTACACCAATGTATCTTTCAACCAGCTGTCAACGATTTTCCTAACACACAGTTCTAACCATATCACTCCCCCTATTCATTAAGCTCCAGTGTCCTCCTATTATCACCTGGATCAAATATGAAATCTTTCCTTTGGCTTGTAAAGGCCTTCATAACTTAGATGTTTCCTATCTTTTCAGCCTTCTTACACATAATTCCCTACTATGTACTCTGAGATCCAGGAGCACTGACCTCCTTGCTGTTCCTTGATAGTCTCGCTAGATAGTTCATCTCCAAACTCAATGCTTTAACTTACTCATCATCTTCCCCTCCTACTTTCCCTGGTTTCTTAATCTTAGTATCCTTGCTCAGGGACCATCTTATATTTCACATGTATGTATGTATGTACAAGCATGTGTATACATATATGTTTGTGTATTAACACATACATAAACACAAACGTGTGTGTGTGTGATTATATATAGTTGCTCTCATATTGTCTACCTCATTGAACTCTGAGCTCCTTGAAATCAGGAACTTTTTTTATTTTTTAATTGGATTGATATTATCAGGGAGATTGTATCTCCCAATGTCTGGCATATACTTAATAAACATTGGTTGATTGATCTATACAATTAATATGGTCTAACTTTGAGCCCTAACATTTGCATTGACTACTCACTATTGTTATGACTAATATGATATCTTTAAAACACTTTCACTAATTTCTGAGCCAATTTGGTCACTATTTCTTTTTTCCCACCAATCTGTCTTCTAGTGAAAATATTCATCTTTTTAAAATTTCTTTTATCTTGTTTCTATTTCCCATGGATACTTTTAGACTAAGTTTCTTTATAATCTTTAGACTACTTAATCTCAGTTTCTTTTTTTAATCTCATAACTTTTTAATGCTAATTTCATTTCTTCCTCTAATTAATGTATTGTGTTAGTTATTTTGCCACAAAAGTCTTATTTTTCTGTTGGTTTTATATGATTATAATTTTCTTCTGATATTTTTGCTTTTATTTTTCCTTTTAGCCCTTGATAATTTTGTGTCTGAATTCTTCTTGTTTCTTCCTTCTCATTCCCATCTTCCTTAATTTTTCACTTACTAAACCCATGCCTAGGATTCCCTCCATATTTTCCTTCAGAGCTTGGCTTGTGTTAACTCCTGTATGATTTTTTTTTCTGATCCTCCAAAATACTGGTGCTTTCCCCAAAAAAATCTATACTTTGTTTGATAGGTAGATTGTGCAAGAAACCCAGGTTTAAATCATGGTTCTGCCACATGATATACCCACTGGTAATCCTCTTACCCTCATTTAATCTTTAGTTTTCTCATCTATAAAATAGACTTACAATATAGACTAGATAAGAGGATGACACTTTATTTGTTTTCTTTTGTTTTTGGGGGGGTTTTTTTGGGTTTTTCGAGGCAAATGGGGTTGAGTGGCTTGCCCAAGGCCACATAGCTAGGTAATTAAATGTCTGAGGCTGGATTTGAACTTACACACTCCTAACTCCAGGGCCGGTGCTCTATCCACTGAGTCACCCAGCTGCCAGGATGACACTTTAGAAACCTTAAAGTACTGCCTAAATTTTGAGACCTCTTCAGAGATAACATGCATATAGTGCTTTGCAATTACAAAGTGCTCTAAATAGGCTGCTAGTTGGTACTATAGAATGAACACTGGAATTAGAGACAGGAAGATCTGAGTTCAGATGTGGTCACTTTGTTGCTTGATGACTATAAAAAAAAATTTGACACAGTGTTGTTGCTTTTGTTCAGTTGTTTAGTTGTCTCCAATTCTTTCTGATCCCATGGACCATAGTATACCAGGTCTTCTGATCTGTATTATCTCTCAAAATATGTCCATATTCATGCTCACTGTTTCCATGACACTATCTATTCACCTCATCCTCTGCTCTTCCCTTTTTCTTTTACCTTCAATTTTTCCAACATCAGGATCTTTACCAGTGACCCCCAAAAGGGATCCAAAATATTTAAGTTTCAGCTTCATTATTTGACCTTTAAGTGAATAACCTGAATCAATTTCTTCAAGTATCAACTAATTAGTCTGACACCCTTGCTGTCCAACAAATTCTCAAATAAACCTTGACTGATAGATACATATTATGGGAAAATGGCAATGAGCTCAGTCCTTAAGAGCATGTATAGCATACTTAACTGATGCAACCCCCAACTTGAACATTGTAGCATGCACATTCTTAAATATTAATATTATAGTAAAGACAAGTAGTCTCTTTGACTGGACATAGAGTCAGAACTGAGGAGAATTCAGATGGTTTCTCCACTCTAGCATTTATCTTCCTTGGCTCTATGAACAGGTCAAGGGGTCAAGGACTAAGACTATGGTGGAAAGAAATGCCTCCAGCCTTTATATTTTTCTACTATGGGAAGACTTTTCAGAACTTGGAGTACTCCACTGGAGAATCTAGGGTCACCTCCATATGATGATGATGATGCAATTGGATTTTGGATCATCTGTAAGGGATGTTCAGTGATTATTTGATGATCTATTTGTATAGGAATTAGAGCTGGCTACAACAGATCCATAAAAATATCTAGTTCAATTATCTCAATTTGCAGTTAAAAAAGCTGAGGCCCAGAAAGGAGAAATGACTTGTACAAGATCTGCCAGTAGTAAATAGCTGAGCTAGCCTTTGAGTTTAAGTCCTCTGACTTCAAATTCAATAGTTTTTGAGTCACAGTTCTACTTCTTTCCTCTTCTAAATATGCATTTTTTTTAACATGGAGCAAGAGAGCAGGGGACAGAGCCTGAAACTCAAGTAAACTTTTTGAAGAACCTGTGAGATTCTAAATTGAACAGAATAGAGAAAGGAGATGAAGGATTTACTAAGAATAACAAGGGTTGCTGGGAGGGAGGAAAGAAAAAACAGTCTAATAACAAGAATTTGGGGCTTGCTTTTCTTAGCTTCTCCCTGGGAACCTGAGATAAGGAAGGAGGAGGCCCACAGATAAACAGACCTCCAGGAAACCTAGGAGTAGAGGTGGGGGAAGGGTGGGGGGGTCCCTTTCTAGAATCAGAAATTGTAGGGGAAAGAGCTTGTAAGGGTGTTTTCTCAGAAAACTCAACACACAGAAAAAAATGGAGAAGAGATAGAGATAGGAGAGAAAGATGCAGACATAGGAACCATGAGATTGAGAAAAAGACATTTAGGGGAAAAAAGAACGCCCAATTCAGGACTTTAGCATCATGGAACAGAACTATCTGGTCCGGGGAGAAGAAATTTAAGGCACTGTGAGTAAAAAATGAAAGAAGTATCTTGTGAACTAGGAGACTAGTAGGGTAAGAAGATAGGAGAGGGGAAATGTTCTTAAGTAGTATGAATGGAGGGAAAGTACACAGGAATTTTAATAAGAAACTGAAACATTTTGTGAAAGCATTGTCAGAAGACTCAGCTGTGTGGTGAGAAAAGACCTTGTATCTTAAGAGGAACCTTGTTTTTCTCCCCCATTTCCTAAACCAGCTCCTCCCTCCTCCCACACCCACTCAGGGAGGGTGGAGACCAGAAGAAGTAGAGAGTAACACTATTCTAGGACAAACCAGAAGCAAAATGGAGACTGTCTGGACCCAGCAGGTAAGGGACTGTCCCTCTATCTTCTCTTCAGATTCCCATTCTGTTCTTTTTCCCCTTTTGCCTCTTCTCCTCTGCCCTTTTCCTTCCTTTTCTCTTTCAATCTTCCTCAATCCAGAGACTCTTCAATCCCTCCTCCACAATTTCCCAAGGCAAGATAGACAGACTGATAGCTTCCCTCTCTTCGTGTTCATCTAGGTTTGGGCCTAAGTTGACTCAGAATCCTAACAAAATCCTGTCTGTCCCTTGGAGTTGTTATGGAGAAGAAATAAAAGCAGCTTGGTAATAGTGAAGAGAGTATTGGACTAGGAGTCAGGCTACTGAGGCAAATAACTTCTTTTCTCAAGCTCAGTTGCTTCGTCTTTAAACAAAAGGAATGATCTCATTTTCACCACTCTTTTTTCTCTATATATTCTGAAATTCTCTCTCCTCAAACAACCCTCCCATTCTTTTTAGCATTGTTACATTTCCCAACTTAAGTTTTAAGCCATATAGATTTTGGTGAGTAAAAGGGGAGGGAAAGTTACCTCTTTCATATGAAGTTGTTCTGACCCCAATATTTCCCTTATTTTTCTTTCTGTATCCAACTCACTGATGAGCTCTTTTTAATAGTCATTTCCTAAGTGCCTATAATATCCAAGTCTTTCACTATTGCTTCTTCTCTGTCTCTTCCCTCTTTCTTGGTCCCATCCCTTATCCTCCATTATGTCCATCTATCTTTGTATCTTTTTTATTTGATCCTGGTGTCTTTTAAATTTGAATTTTGTCCACAGGGACCTAGAGAAGAATGGAGTAACCGCAGGACCTTGCTGGGACTGGGGCTGATAAGTGTCCTGCTACTCAGCCTGCTCATAGCCTTTTCTGTACTCCTGTTCTATACCTTCTACACCTGTGGACCTGGTATGCAAGATACTGAACCCTTTAACCCTCTACCCATCCTGACCCCCATTCTCTTTCTCCCTGTTCTGAAGATATCGGCTCCCAGTTCTCCTGACTTCCATTGCAATGGCTTGATAATCTCTCAGTCATTCTCCTTACCAAGGATTCCTAACCATTGTCACTCTATTAGTCCCCTAAATTTGTCCTGGCTCCCAAAGCCCAGTCATCCAATCATCTGTGTGATCTTATTCATAATCTCAGATTTAGTACCTGCCTCTTCAGATGAGACTGGGGAGGGAGTCTCTATAGCCCTATATCTTTCCCATCAATTATCCTATATCCACAGGCCCCTGTGAGCACCCTGTGTGTCTGGAGCTTGTGGCAAGTTATTTGACCACTAGAAATGCCAGCGCCCTGCCCTGTATAGACTTCTTCAGTTTTGTCTGTGGGAACTTGTCCTCTGGGTGGACCAATGATTCCAGGAGCGTACTTCAAGTTCTTAAAGAGAAGAACCAGAATCGACTCCGGAGGATATTGGGTAAATGGAATGAAGGACAGGATATGCATATGTCAGTTTTGTGACAGGGCTTGTGTGATGGGGTAATTATGGGAGAATTGCCTCAGACTATGTTTAAGAATATAAATGAGTGACCGTCACTGAGGCTTCCAACCCTAGTTTTCTAATATTCAAATCTCAGGTCTCGCAGTTTCTTTTTCTCTTATTATCTCCTGCCAGTTTTCCTCTCTTTATGAGATCCTCAGCTCAACCAATTTCTACCTCTCACCTTTTGCCTGTATATTTATAATTTCTTCATTTTTTGGATCTCCAACTACATTCTATTGCCTTGGTTCCCTCTCCACTCTTCCATCTATCTTAGCTTTCCCAGTTTTTCCCCTCTTTCCCAATTCTTCCACCCTTACTTATTCCTTCCTAAAACTCCCTTCTATTTCTAAATTTTCCCTTCTTCCAAATCTTCCTTTTCTGCCACCTGAAGTCATTGAACATATACTTTATGCCAGGCAGGAAGGGTTAGTGGATGATATAAGTATAGAAGGATTGATTGAATTAGAAATGAGAAATGAGAACTGTTAACCACCAACAGTTTTCATAAATGAGATAATACATGTAAAAGCTCTGCAAACTTTGAAGTCCTATTCAAATACTGCCTATTATTATACCATAGTAATTAGAAGACTACAGGCAAAGATAGTGGGAAGCAATGACTTTGACTGGAATTTGTGGTGATCCTCCCCTTCTCTCATCCTTTTATTCTTCCTCTTCTCTCGTTTCTCACCACCTCTCTCTTTCCAGTATCCTCAACTCATCTAATGTCTTGCTCATTCCATCTCCATCTTTTCTCTCATTTTCCATCCCTTTCTGCTTTTCATCTCCTCCACTACTTAAGTCTTCTAGTCTACTTTTCTCTCTGCCCCATTTTCTGGACTACCAGTCTACCTCAATTCCTTCTTTCATGTCACTTCTTTTTAATTTTCCCACCAGTTGTGCCAGGCTTTCATTTCCTTCCTTCTCTGCCTCTTCATTTACTTTATCTTTTTTTTGTCTCTGTTTCTTTTTTCTTTTGTCTCTTCTTTCACCCACATTCTCTATGCTCATTCATCTCTTCCAATTTTTTTTATCTCTTTACTCCCTCATGTCTCCCTACTTTTAGAAGCCTCAGTTCCCTGGTCTCCTGGCTCTGCAGAGGAGAAGACTGTGAGATTCTATAAAGCCTGTATGGATACAGAAGCAATTGATGCTTCAGGGGCAGAGCCCCTCACACAGGTCATTGAAGAGGTGAGACCTTAAGACAGCAGGTGCTTGTATCTGCGGAACACAAATGTCTTTTTTTTTCTACTCAGAACTGACATTCACCCAAAACATAAATGGCAGTGTGTGTGTGTGTGTGTGTGTGGTGTGTGTGTGTGTGTGTGTGTGTGTGTGTGTAGACCTTGAGGCCCCAGAAGGGAGTTGAAGGTGGCAGGGATCTATGCCATAATTAGAACTTGGAGGAGCAATGAGGAAAAAAGGAGTTGAACACTGAAAGAGTCAGAAATAGTCTGGATGATGAATGTCAATCACCCTTAGTTCTATCTCCTTTGCCATAGCTGGGAGGCTGGAATATCACAGGTAACTGGACACTCCCTGACTTTAACCACACTTTGAAGTTGTTAATGAGTCAGTATGGCAGTTTCCCATTCTTCAAAGCTTACCTGAGACCTCAATCAAGACCTCCACACATGCCTGTCATTCAGGTGAGTCTCATATGGCAACCTCAGACTTGCCTGTGTTCATCACTCCCATCACTCCTTACCTGTCAACTGAGGAGAAGAGGAAGGAGATTTTTGTGGGGAGGGGAGCAAGAATAAATGGGCAATGGGAGGAGCCTTATTTGAAGTATTCTGGAAGTCAGAGAGTTCTAAGGATAGGGAATGGGACGGGCAATATAATATAAAGGATTCTTGGAGTAAAAATCTCTCTGTTTTCCCTCTTCAGAATCCAGAGTAACCTTAGTTTTTAATCAGTTAATGAGTATTTATGAACATCATGTTTTAGCCCTTTGATAAAATACAAAGTATTCATGAATATACAAAAAAAAAAAAACCCTATGCTTTGACTGGAACCTCAAGAAGTTTCCAGAGCAATGTGAATTGCAAGACGATTGTGAAAAAAATAGTAAATAATATGAAATGTTGCATAGTTGCTAAATTGCATAGAATAGACAGAGAGTGTTATGACATAGTAGAAAGAACTTTGAATTTAAAATTATACCTGAGTTCAAATGCCATTTCTGCTCTGCACTGTTTGTGTGACCTTGAGCAAGTGTGTCCTTGATTTTATCATTAATAAAATTAAAATGTTAGACTAAATAATAAATTTAGGATTAGAAGGGAATCCAGAGCCCATTTATTCTCACTCCTTCATTTTACAGTTGAGGAAACTGAGGCCTGGGGGTGTTAAGTGACTTGCCCAAGGTCACAGTACTAACTCGTAAGAAAATGGAGGTAACAGACAGAGATTATTTAAAACCAAAAGGAATAGAATAGTAGGTAGGAGGAGGGTAGTTTGTTCTTTTTCTTTTCCTTCTAAATATAGGAAGACTTCTGGATGTTTCAAGCTAAAGAATGAGTTAGTGAAGAGGGTTGAAGATGTTAGAGTCAGAGTATAAATGTAGGAGCCAGAACTCTTAGAATGGAATGAAGGATATAGTGGGTAGGATAAATACAAAATATTGGAAAGAAAGTTGAACTTGGAGTCAGAAAGCTTGGACTCAAATTCCAGTTCCAAGAGTAATTTCTTATATAACTTTGGGTCCATCAAAACTTCAGTGAGTCTCAGGTAACTCAATTGTAAAGTGAGAATAACAATACTTATGTCACCCTACTTTATGGGATTGTTCTGATGAAAATAATCTGTGAATCTTAGTTTTTGATAAATGTGAGTTGCTAGTATTATCTTTGGAGAGAAGGTGGAACATCTTTCCTATTGAATTGCCTCTCCAAATTCCCTGGTTCAGAGAACAAACCCCAAACTTCATTGCCCCATTTCTGTCTTGTCTCTTTTCTCTACTTCCAAATAACCAACCAATATAGGCTCTTCCCTGTATCAACTTTTTTTCCCTAGTACACTACTGTCTCCCCCACATCTATCTCCTTTTTCCTTTCCTCCCTTCCCATACACCCCATTTCTCTCTAGTGTTTCTTGTGTCCAGATTGTGCAACCGGAGTTTCAGATACCTTTTCGACCTGATCAGAAGAACTACCTTGAGGTATGGAAGTATTTGGGGGGCATATGTGGGGGGGATCCTAGCTTAGGCACATAAGTGATGGAAGTTATGACAGGAACATGTCCAAAACTGTTTCTCATCCCCAGATATTGAGGGCATACCTGTCATACCTAAAACAACTAGGAACCTTCCTGGGGGGAGACCAAATGGTTCTGTTGGAGCATGTCTCTGTATCCATAAGCATAAGTTCAAATCTCTTGGCTGCAAAATCCCTGGACCAGAGGAAGAGAGAGGGCAAACTCTTCCAAGAGACTACCATTGCCCAGCTGCAGGTACCTGGGTACTGGAACAATAATATTAGAAATAGCATATCTCTACACTTTGGTTCTCTCTCTTTCACCAAGGTCTTCTAAATAATACATATAATTTCCTTCAAAATCTTCTTTCCTTTAGTCTTCTCCCCTTAATTAGCTCATCCCATAGCAGCTTTAATTTCCCTTGCCCAGTCTGTTGCTATCCCTTCCATAGTTCCTCAAGAGTCTCTTATAGTGCCCTGAGTTCAGTACCTTTTCTTCATTACATAAGTTCAAAATAGAAACCTCCTCAAGATCAGTCCTTCTCTTCCTATCCTTAATGCCTTCTCTGTGTCCCTCAAGGAAGTGGCCCCTTCCATTGATTGGCTGTCTTGTTTGCGAGCAATATTCTCCCCAATGACCCTCAACTCCTCTCAGTCCGTCATGGTTGATGACTTGGAATACATACGAGGCATGTCCCAGGTGATAGGACAGATCACCAGGTATGTACTAAGTGACCTTGAGCAAAAACATGTTATAGGAACAAGGAGAAATCTAGGAGAAATAGGAGAGAATTTTGAATACAAAAAAAAAGGGAAAGGATAGATGAAGTTGGCAGAGGATGTGAACAATAAAGGGGAGGGACGAGCATCATGTAAGTTCATGAGAAATAGGATTAAGTATGGTCAGTTTAACATTGGAGAACTGGGGAGACACAAATGATATGGGTACTTAGGTGTTAGGTATAAAAATAATAGCTAGCATGAATTCAAGGCTTTAAGGGTTGTAAAATGTTTTACATACATTATCTCAATTGATCTTCATGCAGCCTTTTTAGGTAGGGATGATAGATTTACATGACAGATATAAAAAGATTGGGTGGGAGGAACCTGGGGTAAACAGCTTTAGGAAGTCTACCTTTTATCAATTTAGCACTAATGGGTAATATATGGGCAGCTAGGTGGTAAAATGGATCCTGCTCTGGGGTCTGAGTTCAAATCTAACCTCAAAAGCCATGTGACCCTGGGCAAGTCACTTAACCCTGTTTGCCTCAGTTTATTAATTTGTGAAATGAGTTGGAGAAAGAAATGACAAGCCACTTCAGTATTTCTGCTAAGAAAACCCCAAATGGGGTCATTAAAGAGTATATCGTGACTGAAACAACTGAATAGCAGCAACAAAGAGGAATATGCTGGGGAGGGTGATGATGTGAGGGTAGGACTGAAGAAATTCTAGAATCAGGCTATCTGCCTTCACTGTCACTTCTGTTGCTACTACCTGAGAATTCTGGAGTTCCTTCCAGGCACTGTTCTTAGGGAAGTAACTGTCTCCTCTCTCCAATAATTCCTCATTTTCATATATTATCCAGAGTGACACAGATCATTTATGCCAGTCTTAAAGGCACTACAAACAATTCAATCCAGGTTTGGGACTATATTAAGAGACTGAATAGCCTCAAGTTGGCAGAGATCAAAAACTTGTGAAATAACAAAGGAATATTACTTAGAAAGTACACAAGATCCCATATTTAGAGTTGGAAGGAATCCTAGAAGTCATTTATGTAATCCAATCCCTTCATTTTATAGATTGAGAAAGTAAGGCCTAGAGAGGATCACTGGAATTCAAACTCAAGTCTTGTGATGAAATACAGCATTATTTCCACTGTACTGTATCCACCCTGGACTGTGTTATCTGATTCTGGCCTACTTGCTGATTCCTACATACCTTTTCCCTTCATTACCCCTTACTCCCAGATCCCCATTCTGGAGCATGATGAAATACATTCTGCCATTGTTCTTGGAAAAGATATGCCAAACTATTGCCCAGTAGCCCCTCAACTTGGGACCAAAATGTTCCTCAGATCAACATTTTTCTAAGGGTGCTGTCTCCTTTATCAGAATGCTAGTCCTTTGAGGAAAGAAATTGTTCTCCCTTTTATCTTTTTATCTCCTGCTTTTAGTATAGGCTATATGTACCTTTAGCACATAGATTCTCAATACACGCTTTTTTATTCTTTCATTCATTCACTCATTCATTCCAGCCTATATCTTACCTGCTTAGACTCATTTTCTCCCTGATAATGTAAAAAATTTTATCTTCTCTATTCAACCAACCCTAGCCTTGCCTCTTTTTTTCTTAACATTTTCCCAGATTGAATCCCCCCCCCCCCCAAGCTTCTCTGCTCATCCAGGAAAAAAACAGATAACTATAGTATTCCTTATGTGGATCATGGCTCTAGATGAGCCACAGACTTAGAACTAATTTTGTTGTATATAGGAAGGACAGTACAATCTGGTTCTCCCAGTGGGATAGTAGAGAAAATTTGTATTTAAAGTCTGACAGACTTTGCTTGAAGTCTTATCTCTGATATTTATTATCTGTGGGCCCTAAGGCAAGTCTCTTAACCTCACCATACCTCACTTTCCTCAAGGAGTCAGAACAGATAATCTCTAACATCCCTTTGGGTTCTAACATTTAGATGTTTTGTCCTTCATTCTCGAAGAAGACCATGACATCAGAGAGGTGATGCCATGAAAAGCAACTGGATTGGATTTGAGTGAGGAGGGGGTGCTGTGCTAAGTCACCAGTCTCACTTTCTCCTCCAGGGTCATCTGGGTGGAATGACCAGATATGAATCAGGATGACTGGAGATAGCCTTGGATGTGAGGCAATCAGGCTTAAGTGATTTGCCCAAGGTCACACAGCTAGTAAGTGTCTGAGGTTGGATTTGAATTCAGGGCCTCCTCACTTCAAGGCTAGTGTTCTAGCAACTGCACTGTCTAGCTGACCTAGACGTTTTATGAGTCTGTTGAAGGCATCACTCCCTCTCTTTTCTGTTCTTTCTTTCCTACCAGGATATCTAGGTTCCTCCCTGTTTCTGATTTATTTTTGCACTTGCTAACTGCTCTAGGCCATCATTCTAATGTTAGTACAGGTCTTGATTTCCATATTTAAACAGTCATTTATAATCATCCTGACCACTCAGACTAAGGAGATATTTAGTTTGCTCCTAGATTATCCATATGCCCCCTTTATTCTATATTTTTCTTGAGTATTGTGTTGCTGTTCAGCTGTTTCAATTGTATCTGACTCTTAGTTATTAATGGGATTTTCTTGGCAAAGATATTGGAGTGATTTGCCATTTCCTTCTTCAACTCATTTTACAGATGAGTAAACAGATACACAAGGTTAAGTGACTTGTCTAGGATCACACTAAGTTTTTAGGATCAGTTTTGAAGATGAGTCTTCCTGACTCCACTTGACCATTTACCTGTTCTTGTGTTTTCTTTTTCCAGAAGCTACCTTCAAAGCCACATGATCCTAGGGCTGGTCTCAACACTCATCCCTGCCTTAGACAGTAACTTCCAGAATGCACAGAGGAATCTGAGACAGAGACTTCAGGAACTGGCAGGACAACCTCCTTCTGTGAGGAAACTTGATATACCCCCTCTCTCTGGGTTGGTGAGGGTGGGATTTGCAAACTACTTAGCAGGAGAACATGCTGAAATTAGAAGGAAAAAAAGAAAAAGTCAAGTTGAAGAAAGAACCTCCAGTGATCCTATGTGATCCTATCAATAATCCTACAGTGATTAAAAGACTTCATTTTATTGCAAACAATAGTTAGAGACTGAAGTCATCACAGAGCTAGGCAGTCCCTGAGTCCCTTATTCCAAGCCTGGGTTTACTCCACAGCTAGTAAGCAATGAAAGATCCTGAATGGAAGGGGTCAGGATATTTCTTACCACCATCAATGGAAATAAACAGGTCAGAAAATACCAGTAGTGGGGCAGCTAGATGGCGCAGTGGATAGAGCAACAGCCCTGGAGTCAGGAGTACCTGAGTTCAAATCTGACCTCAGACACTTAATAATTACCTAGCTGTGTGGCCTTGGGCAAGCCACTTAACCCCATTTGCCTTGCAAAAACCTAAAAAGAAAATAATAATAGTATATGCATTTCTATAGGAGTTGTTGCTTTATAAAGTTCTTATAAGGTAGGCAGTGTAGTTATCATTATTTATAATTAGTAGATTGATATTCAAAAAGCAAATGATTTCCTTATCCTTACATAGCTGATAAGACTCAAACCTCAGTCTTTCTATTTCAACTTGTGTTCCTTTCCTTATGTTGAACTACCTCAAAACAGGTGTTTACTGGGCATAATAGAATTTATCTGAGAGTCTAGGGCCACATGAAGGAAGAGAAACCACCAGGTGTGAACTTTTATTGAGAATCACCAGACTTTTTTTTCCCCACCCCTGTGCTGGTCTGTGCTTCTCCAGTCTCAGCTTGATTAGATTTAAAATACTAAAACCAATGAGATCAGATAGCTCTTCCCTATGATTCTGAAGTTGTCTGCATAGTTACAAATCATTTTATGGCATAGAAACTTTTCCCAAAGCTTAGTCATTAGTTTTAGACATTCAGAGTTAGACATTAGTTATTAAATTAGGAGGTCAATGAGAAATCGGGTTTCATATTGACACATCATTCACTTTGAGCATCCCAATTTTAAAAGTTCACTAATTTGCTCCATATTGTGAGACAGCATGGTTGAGTAGATCAGTGATTGGATTTGAAAGTTCTAGGTTCAAGTTCCACATCTGACATTTGTGGCTAAGATATATTTGAATTCTAGTTTATTCATTTGCAAAATGCAAAATGAATACCCATAATACCTACCTTCATTGAGATAGGGACTTGGTCTGTAAGTAAAAGGAAGTTATGTAAATGTCAGATATCATTAACTTCCAGTTCCAAAGTGTTTATGGTGGATATCCTGATTCATATAATAGAAGTTTGTTAAATGCATTCATGCATGGTTTATTGAAGTGTGACATATACTGTAAATTGTGTGTGTTGGGGGGGTGCTCTTTCTTCCCTGAGATTTCCAAGGTTTTATGGTCATCAATGTTACCACTATGTCAGTGTGGCCAACAAGAACACAGTGAAAACTCTACAATTTACCTGAAAACATTTTCTTTGGGATATTAATGAATTAGTTCTCCCCTTTTGTAGAAGTCCTTTACATTTGCTACAGAAGAATAGATATTTGTGTGAGGTGAGAAGCAGATTGTCTCTATAACTATATTCCTACTCTGATATTCCTGGCCAAAGGTATAATACATCTAAGAAACAAGTGACTCATGCCACAAAACCTGATTTTGATTACATGAAATCAAAAGACTTTTGCAAGAAGAAAATGAAACTAGGAAAAGAAGGGAAGCTATCAAATGGGGAGAAAGTCTTTGCATCAGAAATTTCAATAAAGGTCTAAAATATAAACTATTTGGTAACATAAGACTAAACCATTCCTGCAGTGGACTAGAAGTCAAAGGAGATAAATAGATCTCAGAGGAGCTGGAGACCCATGAATGTCCAAGCATGAAATTCATCCATTTAAATTTACTTGTTGGGAAAATTTTTTTTTTTTAATTTACTTATTGGTCCTTCAAAAGGAATACCATGTTGGAAAGTTTTTGTTGTTATTCTTGTTTTTAAGGAAGTGAATGTCAGTATCAATATTCACTAATTCTAAGCTCTTACTATACCTGATGTTGATGCCATCTATTGAAAGGATCATCTCACAGAGACACTGCAATCCTATATTCAAATTCAAACTCTGATACTTGTTAGCTACATGAATCTGAGTGAATCTTTTGATTTCTCAGGGCCTTAATCTCTTCATCTTTAAAAAGAGAAGTGATAATACTTGAACTGACTACCTCACAAGGTTATTATAAGAAAAGCAATTTATAGACTATGGAAATGTAAGTTTACCATGTTTTCTGGGATTTGGGTGGGAAGGACCATACAGAAGGAGTCATTACTTCCTCTTTACTTCACAGGCATTCAACATTCCTCGGTGGAAGAAATGCATTGAGGAGACAGGGACCTTCTTTGAGCCTACACTGGGAGCAATGTTTGTTCAGGAAACCTTCAGCCATGGCAGCAGAGATGCTGTATGACAGGCTTCTTCTACAATCCACTTGATTCAATCCATTTCCTTCTTTCCCTAGCCCAACTTCTTCCAGAATTTTTTTTTATTGAATCCCTCAACACATATTTGAATCAATCAGATGGTTGAATGGAGGGGCAGCAATGGAAAAGCAAACTGTTTGTTATTGTTTTAAGATAAGGAGGATTTCAGAATATTTGAAGGTAAAAAGGAAATGGACTATGTGAATGAAGAGACTGAAGACATTGTCTAGGGAGAGCATCAGCATGGCAGCAAGATTTCTTGAGGGATGAGGAAATAGGGAGGAAAAAGAATTCATAAAATGTTCACTAGAATTCTTTAAAAAAAAGGGAATGACTTCTTGAAAAAAATGTCACTGTATTTATTGACATTGTCCTCTTGTTTCTTTGTGTTCTCTTTTTTTGTATGCTCAGTGTTATTGGATTGTATTTCATCCATTAAGCAAGATATTCCATAATAGCAAGGACCTTATTTCTTATATCAAATAGCACAGTCCCTGAGGGTAGAGATCATATCTATTGGGCAGCTAGATAATACAGTGGAAAGAGCACTGGCCTTGGAGTCAGAAGGACTTGAATTCAAATTCAGCCCTCAGACACTTAATAACTACCTAGCTGTATGACCTTGGGTAAGTCACTTAACCCCATTGCCTTACAAATAGCCAAAAAAAAAGAGATCATATCTATTGTGTACCTCACTTTCTCCTTTTCACTGCCATAGAAAGTAGAGAAGTGAACCTTGGGGTACACCATCAGGAGACTAATACATTTTCTTTACTTTCTATCTTTTTTCCCAAACTCCCCCTACCATTTACCAAATGTTCCTGATAACTCTAGTAACCCAAGCTTCACAACCTTCAGCACATTCAAACTCCCAGGAAGTCCTTCCCCAGTTAAAGACCCCAGAAATAGAACTTAGGGATTTATGCTTATTTCATTTGATTCAATTCCTTTCCACCAATTACCAGGCCACTCAACTTTTCTCTGAGATCCAAAATGCCTTGAGCAGACACCTGATAAGACTTCCCTGGATGGATGAAGGAAGTCAGAGAGAAGTCCAGGTCAAGGTATGTCATAGAGAAGGATGGTAAAGGTATTGGAATGGAGACTGGGGAATGTAGGACAGGATATTACTGAGGATGGAGATATTGTACTAGTGACAAGAAGGATAAAGTGACTAGAGGAGTTGTTCAGATACAGTTCCCAGACACACAAGCAAATTTATAGTCAATAAACATTCAGTGTCACTTGCTAAGTACTGAAGATACAAAGAAAGGCAAAAAGACAGCCCCTTCCCTTAGAGAGTTCACAATCTAATGGGGATCAGTAAGCAGTGTGAAAAGTGACATATACACACTAGACTTAGGAAAAGTATCTACCTTATGATATTGAATTCCAATCCAATATTTGACACCTTATCATGTTTTCCAGTTATCCCAGATAAAAGTAGAAATGGGGGCCTCAGAGAAGATATTGAAACCTGATCCTGTCAAACAAGACTACCATAATGTGAGTAACTCTGACCCCTACCCTTATCCCCAATTCTGATTGCTTTTCCCTGTCTTTGCCCATCCCCACCCCCATTCCTTGTGCCTTCCCTGGAAGCCTTCCCATTATTCTCAGTCCCTTCCTGCCCCCTCCCTTCTATTACTTTTTTTCCTAACTTTTTCTTTATCCTAAATCTCCCTGATTTCCCTGCAAAAGTCTTTCCTACTTCTCTCATACAGTCTAATGTTTTCCTTCCCTTCTACCACCTCTTATTGTCAAAGTGCTATTAAAAGATATATAATGTATACAAAGAGAGAGAAGCAGGTCTCCTTTAATAATAATATATATGTGTATTTAAATACATTTAATGTGTATATATATTTCATATAGTTTCCTTTGCAATTCTCGATATTTTATGTGTTTAAAAACCAATTTTCTGAGAATATGTTCCTCCAGATTGTCAAAGGGGACTATGCCACAGTGGAAAAAAAAAAGATTAGGAAGCTTGCTCTATACCATGGAATATGTTTTTTAGGTTTTTTTTTTTTTGCAAGGCAAATGGGGTTAAGTGGCTTGCCCAAGGCCACACAACTTGGTAATTGTTAAGTGTCTGAGACCAGATTTGAACCCAGGTACTCCTGACTCCAAGGCCGGTGCTTTATCCACTATGCCACCTAGCTGCCCCTATACCATGGAATATTAAAGCAAAATGAGGTGGCAGAGGAACATGAAACCCTTTTTAGGTTTTATATCTAGTTGTGAGTGTACTTTTTAAAAAACTGGACCTAAGTATGTTTGGTTTCTATATTATTGTGTCAGAAGCTTTGTGAACTTTTCTATGGAAGAGACCACCAGTCCTTGGAAGGCTATCAGACTATATATCTGCTGCAGTCTGGTTGTTTCTATGGGCAGCATGCTGTTTGTGCATCAGTGTGTGTGTCTCAGTATTGCCTTACCTTCCCAGATCAAATTTGGCCCCAGTTTCCTTCAGACATTCCTGAGTTGTTCCAGATCCCTCCGAGAAAGGACCATGAGAAGCTTTCTGGGGCCTCCCCACAGTCACAGGTACAAACAAGAGATAGTGAATCAGAGAAACCTTTATCTTGGATGCTAGGGAGAGAAACTTGGAAATTTATGCAAACAAGAACAAGGTAGAATGTCCAGGAGTTGTTTGAGGCTAACTCCCTGGACCTTGGATATTAAGGGAAGGATGTGGCTAATTGTATATGGCTTGGAGCTTCATCTCTGCTCCTCTTCTTACAGTTGGAAGGTACCCCCTTGGGAGGTCAATGCCTATTACTCCATGTCTGATAATGTGGTTGTTTTTCCTGCTGGCCTCCTACAGCCTCCATTATTCTACCCTGATTATCCAAGGTATGGCGTCATTTGGCTGGATCAGAAAGGTAAAAGGATGGTTGTTGGGAAGGACAGGAGTCCTTGAGGGAGATAAGAAAAGGAGGGAAGGAAGGTCTTGAGAGAAGAAGGAAGGAGGGTTGTAGATAAGAGTCACAGGTCTTGTGGTGGAGTATGGAGCCAATGGAAAGATTAAACATTTGGAGAAGGTCTTTCTCCCTAACCATACCCTCTTTCTCTTAGTGCTGTGAACTTTGGAGCTGCAGGCAGTATGATGGCCCATGAATTAATGCATATCATCAACCAGTACTGTGGGTAACAGATGGGTACGGGGGGGGGGGGGGGGATGGAAATTCTGAATATGAGTTGGGGATTTCCAAAACAACGGAAGAGCGCTAAGGATCTGAAGTAGTAGGGAACATTAATGAATCAGGGCATTAGGGCAAGGAGTTGATGGTGAATAGGAAAATTTGTCACACTCCCCCTTATACACTACCTCCTCTTCAACCACTATATACACAATATCCTCAGTAGGACAATGGCTATTTTAACTTGAGCAGGTAAATGCCATGCATGGGTTGGGGGAATAAGTCAGTCAAAAAACATTTATTAAATGCTTACTACATGCTAGGCACCATTTTAAATACTGGAGAGACAAAGGTAGATGATAGTCCTCCCTCTTAAGGGAGGACTTCAATCTATTGAAGAGGGGCTTTGCTGTCACCAAGAACATTTTATTGTTGGAAAAGTAGCATTGGAGGGCAGAAGATAATAGTTCAGCTTTGGATAGGAAAGAAAAGAATCCAGCCCTCTCATGCATGGAATTTGGGAGATAAGACAGGACAGAGGCACCACATGGTGGTTAGGGCTAGAGTGAATCAAAGTTTAGTGACAAGATCATTATAGAAAGAAATCCTGGCCAATCTAAAAAAAAAAGGTTAGTCCCATGAGGACAACCCTTGGGTTGTCAGCACCTTGCAGCAAATCCCCATTCTCCCAATTCTAATTACATGCCTGGTCCCAAGTATTGATTGGGACCTCCCCTACCTGCTCACTTTTTTCAGATACACTTATTAAGATTTTCCTCTACTTACTACAGTGGTCCCAGGAGGCTGCCCAGCCTGTGATATCCCCACCCTGCATGGGGAGCTACTCTGCTTGCAACAACACTATGAGTCCCTGTCACTGCCAGCGGGGAGTACATTCAATAGCTCCCACACCCTTTTGGAGAATGCTGCTGATACAGGTGCACTGGTTATTGCAATGCAGGTAATTGTGCTCTTATACCTGTGAAGGGAACTCCAGCAGGATTCCAAAGATGTCGATCTCTAGAGTTAGAAGGGACTTCAGAAGTTATTTTGTAGAGCTCTCTTAGTGACTTAAGAGAAGTCTGAATGACTTAAAGTTATGTCCCTCAATTTCAGAGGCAGCTTTGAACCAAGGTATTCTGACTCCAAGCTTGTTCTCTTTTTAGTTTTTTGGGGGTTTTTTTTTGGCAAGGCAAATGGGGGTTAAGTGGCTTGCCCAAGGCCACACAGCTAGGTAATTTTTAAGTGTCTGAGATCGGATTTGAACCCAGGTACTCCTGACTCCAAGGCCGGTGCCTTATCCACTATGCCACCTAGCCACCTAGCCGCCCCCAAGCTTGTTCTCTTTAAAATACACTACATTGGGGCAGCTAGGTGGCACAGTGGATAAAGCACCGGCCCTGGAGTCGGGAGTACCTGGGTTCAAATCCGGTCTCAGATACTTAACAATTACCTAGCTGTGTGGCCTTGGGCAAGCCACTTAACCCCATTTGCCTTGCAAAAAAACAAAACAAAACTAAAATACACTACATTGCCCTCAGGTTCTTATCTCTCCACTGTCTATAAAATCCCTCCTTGAGTACACCCTTCCCATCCTCATTGAATCTGATGCCATTTTAGGCAATTCTTCCTATTTCCCACTGCACATCTAAGTTCACCCAAGCCTCCAGTGCTACCTATCTCCTCAGCCTCCTTTTCCAAACAAACTCTAAGTCCTGTCTTTCTTGACCTTAATTAATGCCTTAACTTCTATTCTCTAGGTTTGAGGATAGCAGGAAAGGTAAGAGTAAATTCTCGAGCAGAGAAATTTAGGTTGTACATGAAGGGGTATATTCACAAGGTATATTCATAGAGATATGGGGAAGTCAAAACCCAAATCAGAAAGCACGGATCTGGAATCTGATGACCTTGAATTTAAAATTGGTTACTTAACTTACTACCTCTGGGCCTCAATTTCTTAAATAAGGACATTGGCTCTTTTTTTAATCAGTTTTGGTTAAAGGTCTAGATAAAATGTTTGTTCAACATACAGATGACACAAAGTTGAGATAACTAACACTAGATGTAGTTGGGACTCAAAAATCTCTTATGGTAGAATAATAGGCTGACCAATAAGACAGAATTTAATAAGGGCAAATTTCTTACATCTGAATTCATAAAATCTACTTCACAGATACAAGATGGAGTAAAAATCATGGTTAGATAGCGATGAAAATTACATGGGAACTTCAATGAACTCTATAGTCTAATGATTAATATGAATCAATAGAGTGTTATGGAGGTCAAACAAGTGAATATGATTTTGAAGTGCATAATGTCTGGGTCTATATTCTGTTCTGGTCAAACCAAATTAGTAGTATTGTGCCAATTGCTAGACACCATTTTTCTAAGAAAGGCACTGATACCTGGGGAGAGTGGTTAAGAGTCATCAGATCATGCCATATAATGATCAATTAAAAGAACAGGGGACAGTAAGCCTGGAGAAGACTGGGAGGAGAGAGTGTGGTAGTAGGAGAAGATGACAATTGTTTTCTTGAATTTTAAGAGGTCTCATATGAAAGTGGGAATTATACTTTTTCTACTCGCCCACATTGGGTGGGTGGAGCTAAAGAATGATGGAGGAAAGGCACAACTGGGAAAACCTAGGTTAAGGAACAGCTTTCTATTCAGAGTTTATACAAAAGCAGAATAGGGAGGTAGTGGATTCCCATTGGTCTGGTATATTGTAAAGTTAGCACTCTGGTTTAAGTATGACTAGAGGACATTTGAGTTCTCTTCTATCTCTAAGACTCTCCACCCTCTAATTTTCATGATCCTATTTTTTCTTCCCACCATCATCATCATCATCACCCTCAGGCATACAGGAAGTGGCAACAGAAGCATACTGGAGAGACCATCCTTCCTAGATTAGGCCTCAGCCCCTATCAACTCTTCTATCAAAGCTATGCTCAGGTGAAGGAGCTGGACCTATACCCAACACAGACACCTCCCTACTCTGCCCAACTAAAATTCCCTAGTTCTAAAAACCCCACCTCAAAACGCCTTTCCCAGATGCTTCCCTTGCCTGGAATCTTTCTTACTGAATGTTTCTCAGAACTCCTAACCTAGATTCTTCCTAAGATTTATGCTCTGACTCCCGCTGCCATAACCTTTCTTTTGTAAATCAGGGTCCTCACTACCTCAAAATTAATCCTCCTCATAGATCCCTACAGTCACTTTCATTATAAACTCTAACCCCACCACTTTTTCACTAAAATATCTCCCATTTCTTCCTCCTCTTTCTCTCATTCTGCCTTCTTCAATTCTACACACATACTACACATCTACACATACACACATAGACACATGCACACACACATATATAAATGCACATTCACAACAATAATGATGCCTTATTCATCCCAGGTGCTATAGGACATGATGCCAAGATAGTCCATTTCTCATGCCACACATTAGTGAATAGATTATTTTTTACCAAAATCACTCCACTAATCTTATTTTTTGAAATTTCTGCAGCAGACCTCAGTTACCATACAACATTCCCTTAATACTACCTCTCACCAAATCTACCTTTTTTTCCTTTTTTTTTCTTTTTTTTTTCAGTTTTTGCAAGGCAATGGAGTTAAGTGGCTTGCCCAAGGCCACATGGCTAGGTAATTATTAAGTGTCTGAGGCCGGATTTGAACTCAGGTACTCCTGACTCCAAGGCTGGTGCTCTATCCACTGTGCCACCTAGCCGCCCCTAAATCTACCTTTTTAAAAACTATTGCCATCCTCTTCTGTTATACTGTGAGTACTGATTTACTCCAATCCCTCCGCCTTTTGCCTTATCTCCTTTCTGCCCCCTAAAACATTATGTTACTAATCTTCAACCCAGTGATTACCCTACCCTTTCACTGTACCCATCTGACCCTTTAACAGACTTGCTTTGCATATCATCTTAACCTGGCTGACTTCTCCTTCCTCCCAGGTTATGTGTGGCAGTCCCAAACTTCAGAATACTCAAGACCTCCATAGCCCTCCTATCCTTCGAGTCCATGGACCACTCAGCAATACCCCAACCTTTGCCAGATACTTCAACTGCCCCAGGGGTACCCCTATGAACCCTGGTAACCACTGTCAACTCTGGTGATCTATCTTAGGATGCTGTCTAGTTATGAATCAAGCATTAAATTATGAGGACTAAGGCATCCCCTACCTTCCTACTTCTAGAAATAAAGAAGGGTTCTGTTCTCTCTCCTTACTGTCTTTCCCTATTTTGTGCTCTGTGTCCAAAATCCAGGATAGGAAAAAAAGAGAGCACTACATTACCTATATGATTAAAAAAAAATAAAAATATTCCATGGGGGCCCAAATTTGGGTTCTCACACAAATAAGGTAAAGCTTAAACAGAAGAATAGAAGGATATTGATGTCTAATGACCATTGAATTGGAGGAATAAATAGTTATAAAAATACTAGCTGTTTGATCTTGGGCAAGTCACTTAACCTTGATTGCCTTACATCCAGGACCATCTCTAGTAATCCTAATTCATATCTGGCCACTAGATCCAGATGACTCCAGAGGAGAAAGTGAGGCTAGTGACTTAGCACAGCACCCTCTCACTCAAATCCAATTCACTTGCTTGTCATGGCATCACCTCCCTGATATCATGCTCTACTTAGAGAATGAAGAACAAACATCATCATTATGAAAACAAATAGGAGGGTGAACAGGTAGATAGTTAGGGCTTTGGTTCAGACAAAGAGAGTTACCTCCATTTGTTTTGGGGGGTTTATTGTTGTTGCTGCTGCTTCCCTCCCCATCCCCAACCCTCTGGGCATCTCCATCACAGGGCAGAGAAGGAGAGAGATATGATGTCCCTAGCCCAGGGTGGTGATGTCCAGGAGGCTTAGTGGCAGAAAATAGGCAGTGGTTTAAGAAATAGATACACTCCAGTTCCCAAGTGCCACAAGAGGCCAAGATTTAGAATCAGAGGGCTGGAGCTAGCAAGAATCAGTGCAGATATCCCCTTGGGAAGTGTGGTAACTCTAGGTTCAGGGGAAATCAGTAGGCAATCATGAAGCGGAGGTAGATGTCCAGTTCCTCATCCAGAAACCAGGCGATGATCTCTGCCTCTAGGTCCCTCATAAAAAAACCAGTATGCTGGCAAGGTTGAAGCAAAAGGCCAGATCAAAGAGGTGGTCCTGAACAGCTGTGCTCTCTTCTGACTGCACCTCTACTTCTGCCTCTTCCTCTTCTGTTTGCTCCATGTTCAGAAACTGTAGTATTTCTCCAATTGATGAAGCCACAAATCTCTCCTCTAGCTCTTCTTCACCCTCAACTAGAATCAGGGAAAGAAGTGGGGATTAAAGAGTTGTTTTCTGACCCCAATCAATTCTGAACTGACTACTTCCCTACCTGAAATCAGAAGGGAATATATGGAGGAATCACAGGAGGCGGCACACTAAAGTGAAGCCAGCACTGGACTTAGGAGTCGAGAATTCATCTTCCACTTTGTCACAGACACTTATTAGCCATGTGACTATAGGTAAGTTACTGAGTCTCAGTTTCTCATCATATTTGCATTGCCTACCTCATGTCTTCATGACAAAATTGCTTTATAAACCTCAAAGGAACATAAACATATGCTATTATCATCACAAGTCTAATCAGGGTTCCTAATCTTCTCTTTTATCACACTACTACAACTCTACCTTTGATACTACCAGACCCTACACTGTAATGCTCCCACACTACTAACAGGAACCCAAGCTGCCTCTCTCCCAGTCTTGAGAGTAACCCTTATCTTAAGCACATCTCTGACCATTAGCTTACACCAGTTTGGGGCTTCCCAAGAACATCTTTGACTGCTTATACTAGTTTGGGGCTGAGGTCAAAGAAGAGTTACCACAGTCTACTTTATTCCCCCATTCCCTTACCTGTTGGGGAGGCCTCCTTTTCTTTTTGGCCTTTCCCATCCCCATTTGGGTCCCCACTTTGGGGCTTCACTCCTTGAACCAGCAGCAGCAACAGGAAGAGGCAAACCAGGAGCGATGCCTGGTGGAGCTTAGGGACCAGAGAAGTCATCCGTCCATTTAATGGCCCTCTGACTATGGGCCTCCACCTGCTCAGGGAGCAGCGGCCTGCCCCTGCCCCTTCCCCTACCCCTGCCCCTCCCCAACACCCTTATTTTCCTGTCTGAAGAATCTGTGACCTCATGGGCTCTATGATATCATAGCCTTAGTTCTGACCCATGTTCCAACCCCACAGTTGATTCCCACTTACAAGGACAGAGAAGAATAGACACCAAAGGACAGCGTGGACTTTCAGAAGGAATATGGAATCCCCAAACGAGAAGGGACTTTCTTCAGGCATCTTACACAGTTTTAGTCGGGGTTGGAGGGGAAAGGAAGAATAGAAAAACAGATTCAGCAGAATGGAACACACAGAATTCTTAACTCAGCAGTTCTCTCTGCATAAAATATCATTTAGAGATGAGGGAAAGACCTTAGATGGTGGAGGTGGAAGGGACATACCTGGTCTTTGTATATGGAGTAGATTCTGGGTCCACTTAGGGCTCAATTCCCTCTCATTCACTCAATTCTTATGGTCTTATTCCTAATCTCTGGGTTTCCCATTGAATACTGTTTTCTCCAGGACTGATTTATCCTCAGATGTTCACAAACTAGGAAACCTTCTCATAAAGTATCTCTAAATTCACATTCTCAAAACTTAAGAAGGAAAAAACTTTGGCACAGAGAACAAACATTGGGAAGCCAACACTCCTGGATCTTTCCCAAAGAGCTCATGGTTTAGAAAGTGAAGGACAGGGAAAAGAGGAGTAGAAAGGAGCAGTTATAGGGAAGGAAGGAGGAATCATCTAAGGGATTAGATTTTGTCCTGGTAGGATTGTGGAATGTCTATAAGACAGTCTTTCCTAGCCTGAAGTGGAGCATGCCTCTTGTGAATTGTTATTTATCCCAGACTTTTGCAGGGAGACTTAAAATCCCTGAGCACTCCCTCAGACAGTCTCTTACCAGTGATTAGCAGTAGCTAATTATCTGCTTCCAGATGTCCCACCCCATCTAGAAAATCAGCATGAGTAGAGGTTTGGCAGGGAAGAGGATTAGGGCCTGGGCTGGAAAGGACTGGAAAAGACTAGATGGTCATCAGAGACTGTTGTCTGAAAAGAAGGGCCATCCTAGGCAAAGAATATTATTGACTACTGGGGTAGCACAACCAGTTTGCACAAGAACACCTCTAGGGGAAAAAAAAAACATTCACTAGGCTCACATGAAATTATTTAGACTCATAGCCACAGTTTTCTGGATATTGATGGTCACAGAAATAGAGACACATGGCTTAGCACACTCATGAGACTCATACAGGGTCAGATGAAGGAAGGAAGGAAAAGGAATCATAGCTTGGTGATTGGGTTAGAGAAGAAGGAGTAACTGCTGGCTGCTGGGAGAGGTGGATAAAACTTGAGTGTCTATATGGCCCTGATAACCCCATTCCTGCACCCAATGACCCTGCTGGTACTGGGAGCAGATGGCTAGGTGGAAAAATACTCAGGGCCCCTCCAGGCTTCAGGGGGGTGGGGGTGGGGCCTTTCTAACTGCTTGGCTGAAGGAGACAAAGTTATTTCCTTGTGGGATGTTGTGGGGCATGGTGAGAAAGGGAAGACTGAACAAGGGGGAAGGAAATAAAGAAACATTTCTAGAGCTCCTACTTATCTCCAGAAACTGCGCTGGAAACTTTTACAAATATTATCTCACTTGATCCTCACAATGAGAAGTAGGGATAACTATCATGCCCATTTTACAGCTGAGGAAACTGAGACAGGCAGAAGCCAACTATAACCACAAAGTTAGTCATATATGTCCTCAAGTCTTCCCCTCTATCTACAATGCTATTGACTGAGCAGAAGAGGGGTCACACAAAAAGAAGGGAACTAACTTCTCCTTTCCTTTGAGCTTCTCTTTTCCTTGCCTCAAATCTGCTTAATTCCCCTGAACCCTGAAAGACAAAAGATGCCAATTATGGAATGTTTGTTTTATTCCACAAATTTAAAAGAAAAAGTCCCTGGGACAAAATTGAAAATTCCAGATATTCTGTTTCTTTCCTTTCCTCATAAGCAGACAAAAAAGTCATGTTGCTTTGGGAAGAAGGGAATAATGTCAAGTTGAACAGATTAGAATTGGAAAGAACAGAAAAAGAAGATATGGTATATACCACTTCCAACCCCACCCCTCACTTCCTATCTAATCTAGGACACAGGACAACATGTCCCTGGTGTCAATCGATCCTATGGTAATGGGTTTGGAATCTGTCCACCCCAATTTGAATCCACTACTTTCCTTCCAATGACTTTGAGCACAAGTCACTCTATTCATAAAAAATAAGAATATTGACCTAAATGATACCTAAGATCTTTGATCTTATGATTAAAGTCAGTATTCAGTGAGGGGCTAGTATATTTAATCAAGACCTGGGAGGTACTTGCACAATGGTCAGAAAATAACAAAATTGTAGAAGGAGAAAAAGGCAAAGAAAAAGAGAAAATTATAAGGTGAAGAGAAGCAGGGGGAAGAACCGATCATAATAATTTAAATAGAATTTATGAATACAAGTCTTTATGTACCCATTCCATTTCATTTTCACAATATTCTTATGAGGCAGCTATTATTAAGTAATATTATTCCTATTTTTTGGAGAAATGAACTGAGATTGCAGAAGCTAAATCATTTAACTAGTTAAGTGGAAGTTTTGGAACTCAAATTCAAATCTCACTTCAACGCTGATGCTTCTTCCACTGAAAAGAATAAAACAGTAAAAGAGGGCCACTATTGGAATGATTGTCAAGTTGAAGTGTCTATGAGACTCCTGAAGAACAGAGTTGTTCCAACACTACATACTTCCCCCTTCTCCCAGATGCACATACTCCCCTTACAGAGGAGGAAGCAAAGAGAAGAAAATAAGAATAGGGTCAGTCAGAAGGTCAGAGCAAGTATTCCAGAAAGAAGAGGCAAATATCCTGATTTGTACAATAGGTAGTCCTGCCTCCCAGGATTGTGGGGAAGCCGGATCATAATTCTCTTAGTGCCCCAAACCCCTGGTTCACCTGTCCTATGCGGCTCTGACTGACCTAGCCAGTCTCCTTCTGAGCCTGCCCCTCCCACTTTCTCCCAACCCCTCAAGGATTAATTTTATGGGCCTCATGTTTCCTTGGCAGGGGATCCTTACCTTTCCCTGCTTCCTGCTTATCAATCCATCTACCCACCCCCCCAACCTTATCAGGCCCTCCATCTCCTCAGACAGTCCCTAAGGTTACAGAACTATTCACCAATCCCCAACATTGCCTCAGCCTCTAACAAGGTAGGAAAAAAAATCCCACGGAGGCCACCCTTCATTTTCTTACTCTCCACCCCTTCACCCTCCAAGGGAGATAATTTGTTATGGACAAGTAGTAGGAAAATCAGTCATGGCTCTTGCAATAATCTCCTCCCTAGAAACTCTTTCTTCTTCATAAGCTTCTCAAAAGGAACCATAAAGGACAACCTCCTTATTCTGCAGATAAGTCAAAGAGAGAAAGGTTGGGAGACCAAGAGAGGTTAAGTAACTTGCCCACAGACCCATAAGTAATAAGAGACAGGTGAAATTTACTTCTCAGGAAGAAAGAGATAATAATAGAAAATCTAAACTCAAAATGAGCATGAGGTAGGAAGGGGTAATCCAAACACTCATGCCCCCAAATCAGATAATGCCTCTAGGTCTCATATTTCTCAACTCTCATATGATGGAGCAGGATAAGATAAATCATTAAGGTCCCTCCAGATGGAAGGCTCTCTGATTCTCTTTCAGCAATTCAGTAATCCCCTATAATTTTAAGTGATAAAACCCCTCCCCAAGGGTCCTGTGAAGCAAGTTGACCTCATCTAGACTCTGAGTCCAGATCTGCTAAGGTGAATCGGGGTTCACCTTCTCTTGATTGAATGATACCCTTTGTTCCTTCTACTTGGGAAAGACCAGAAAGCTCTGTCCCAGAACAACCCACCAAAGAGAATTCTTCTGGTCATAAAGTCTTCCTTGCAATTCCCATATTAAGTCTCACAATTTTCAGTCCAAAAGTTTCAAGTTAATACCACAATCAGAAGAACCTTGAAAAGGGAGGCAAAAAAAGCATGAGTGCTATCCCAGTTCTGTCATTCATTTAAAGCACTTAACCTCTGTGCCCTTGTTTTTTTATTGATGTTTTACTTTTCCAAATACGCTATGAAAGTTTTTTCATTTTTTTTAAACAATCATCCATATACACATGCATATTTCTAAGTTACAAAATTTACTTCCACCCTCCCTTCCCATCCCCCTCTCCTCAGCGGTAAAATCAGATTAATATTGTACTTACAAGGGACAGCTAGGTGGCGCAGTTAATAGAGCACCAGTCCTGGAGTCAGAAGGATCTGAATTCAAATGCAACCTCAGACACTTAATAATTACCTGTTTGACCTTGGGTAGGTCATTTAACCCCATTGCCTTGCAAAAAAAAACAAAAAAAAATTGCACTTACACATTTGTGTTAAGCATGTTTACAGGTTAGCCATATTCGGTATGAGGAATTAGGATTAAGGAATTTAATACAGATGAGACATTTTTTTTTAAAAAAGGTGAATGCAGTGTTCCTCAGGTTCTGAAGGATTTTTTTGTTTGTTTTGTTTTGTTTTTCTTCTGGATAGGGATAGCGTCATTATAGCTGATCTAATAGAGATGACCTAGCTCTCTTAACTGCTAAGAGCAGCTGTTTCCATCAAGGTTGATCATCTCACAATGCTGCTGTTAATGTGTACATTGTTCTCTTGGTTCTGCTCCACTCACTCAGCATCAGATCCTGTAATTCCTTCCATGCTTCTCTTGTGCCTTTGTTTTCACATTTGGAAAATTCAGTGAACTATTATCCCTCTCCTCCCCCCAGCCTCACCTACCATCCACAGGATTGTTGTTAGAATAAAATTATAGATCTTTGAAAAGGTCAAAAAGTTACCCAGGTGCAAGATGTTATTATTCTAAAATGATATAGTAGGGTTGAACATCAATCCCTCCTGCTGTTGCTGTCGTCATGTATTTCTTGCTTCTGGAAATCAACTTTCTTAGGGTTCAAGACTCCTGATGCAATGTGGGGAAAATGGAATCAGAGGCACTGGGTTTGAATCCCAGCTCTGCCATTTGTGACTTTGGGCAAGTTATTTAATCTTCCTTGCTTTTAGTGTTAACTAATCTATAAAACAAGAAAGTTAGTCTTCTCTTCTATCTCTTTGAACTTCAAATCCCACGTTTTTATTCCAATAGAATGCAGGCTTCTTGAGGATAGGGGCTATACAATTTTTGTCACTGAATTCGTGGTATCTTGAATTTATATCTAGTAGGTGCTTTATTAATGTTTGTTAAAATATGAAAATGTTAAACAGACCATACATGTGCAACTCTTATCAGCTTATTCACCACCAAATAGATGAATGTTGAAAACTACCTTTTGCATGTCAGTGGAAAAATAAATTAAATTTAAGATTTAAAATGAACAAACAAATAAGAAACAAATTTTGTTGAATTTCTTCTCTAACTCTATCCCTCCCTTTTGACCTTGCCCAGACTTCTGGGTCTCTCCATTCCTTGGCAGGGAAAAGAGTAGGTGCTGTCTCCCTCTGATTCTAGGCATGTGAAAACATGATCTAGCCCATGTCTGACTCTCAAAGGACTAGAGGATGAGAGAGGAAAAGTATAGAATTGGAGACTTAGACCTGGAAGGGATTTTAATGATAATCTAGTCTGACCCTCTGCTTTTCCAAGAAATTCAAGCAGAGACTGTTGAAATAACTTGTCTCCAATTACATAGGTAAAGTAACAAAATCAGAGTTGAATTTTGACTTAAGAAAAAAAAAATGTGAATAATAGAGGAAAAGCAATGGAGAGGAGTGGAACAAAGTGAACAATAAAAGGTAGGGACAAAGGAGAAGGGGTGCAAGCAATGATGATAAAAGGTAAAAGGTAGCTGAATTAAATGCTTCTGAAGGTCCACTTCCACCCTGCCCTTTTCTCTGCTCCTTTTTTCCTTAATCTTGTCTATCTTTTCCCAAAGTCTGCCACTCCCAAAGTCTGTCCCTCCCCGTTATTACCATCTCCCTCCCACCTTCTCCCTCTCCTTGCCTAGGTCCCTCGGCCAGTACACCTGATCCCCTCCCTCTCCCTCCACAATTGCCTCAGGTGTAGGGCTAGGTTCTGGGCACTGGGGGCTCAGCCTTATAAAGAGTTCCAGCTCCTCCCTCCCTGTCTCCCAGCTGTACAGCTGCAGCCTCATGCTGAAGTCATCCCATTCGGGCACCCAGATCAGAGGCCCCTGACCCTATTCTGGTCCCCCACCAGCAGCTCTTCCCCCTCCCCCACCCAGGAGTTTTCTGGTTCATTCTGCCTAAGACATTACCTCAAGCTTTGGGGTCTGAGCAGAAGGAACATGGGAGGTGTTCTGTTCAAGATGAGGGGAACTTGGACTCATCTTAGGGAGCTTCTCAGAACCTGGATGCTTAAAGAGCAGATATGGATCCGGAGCCTGGATGAGGCCAACATGCTTCAGCAGAAGAGGTAAGCTCCCCTCTGATTTAACCCAACTGATCCTCCTGTCAACCCTAATATCCCCTGCTACTGTCAGTAGAGAAATTGGCTCTGGACCACATCACTGCCATTGCCCTGATCTCCCACTCCTCCACTTTTGACTGGGTCAGTTCCCTCTGGAAGTCTCTGGAAGTGGATGGGGGCTAGGACTATTCTTATCCTCTGCCTCTTGAGACAGATTGGAGGTGTTTGCTCAGGTTTTAGGGGCTGCATGAGGGACCTTGGACATTGAGTTCCGGGACAGTGCCCCATCCTGAAGACAAACAAGAGCAAGGTCATAGCTTGCTCACTCAGCTGAGGTGAGACAATGATGGGCTATGAAGACAGACACCAACTCTGGAAGCAGAAAGGTCCCTGGGATGACCAGGCAGCAGAGTTGGCTGCTGCCTGCCGGGCTTCCGGGGAGAAAGGGCTTCTTTGGAGCAGAGACTGGGGGGGGGTGGTAGTTCCCTATGTGGGTCAGGAAGTGGAAAAGGAGGAAAAGAGAGGGGACAGGGTATTATATGGAAGAATGGGGTACACAAGATGTTTGGGTAAGACAGGTGTGTGTGTGTGTGTGTGTGTGTGTGTGTGTGTGTGTGTGTGTGTGTGTGATGGGGATGAGCGCATGTTTGTGTGGATGTATGAAAGGGAGAGAACACATCGTTTCAAGGTCCAGAGTTGTCCCTGGCTCCTCAGAGACCTGAGGAGTGGGGACTAGTAGAGGCACAGATTTCCTAGTCACTTAATGTTGATCTACAGTGTAAAAGAACAATAAAGAGTCTTTGTTTTGAGATCTCAGGATAGTATTAAGCTAGGTGTTTGATTGTCTGAGTGTTTATTTATTAAAAGGGTATTGTCTGAGTGTTTATTTAGCTAAAGGGGTATAGAAAGTTTAGGCCAACCTAGAGATGCTGATATTTGGGCAAATCTGTCACTTAGAAGGTTCCACCCTGCCTGTTCCCAGGGACTGGATCTTTCAGTTCAGACTCAATTCTGAGAATGAAACCTAAAGCTAGGAGGTGATCTTGGCTTGAAGCTTGTTCAGACTTCTCTATGTCTTAACCAAGGAGGGGGAAACAACCTCTAAGCTAGGGACTAGCTACTAGCAGAGAGGGGACTATGCTGACCTAGGTTGACAGGTAAAGAAGGAAGGGCCAGATAGTTAGATATGGGGGAAGGCATGGGGTGAGTGGTGTTTCTTTTTTCATAAAAGAAGGAAAGTCCCATGATCCTCTCTTCTTTATATCTGATCTCTTGTTTCTAGATAACTGGGGGGGGGGGGTAGGTCTTAACCCCTGAACTGCTGATTTTGAAAAGCCCTTTCTCCCTGGAAGCTGGCAGGCAGCAGCCGCCTCATCTGTCTGGTCAACCAAGTGCCCCTCCTGCTGCCAGAGTCAATATTTGTCTTCAAAGCCCACCACTGTCTCACCTCATCTGGGTGAGCAAGCTGTGGTCTTGCCTTGTTTGTCTCAACTCCAGGCTGGGAGAGAAACAAACAAAGATTAAGAGGCACAGACACCCTCCACTGGGAGAGAAGAGCTCACTTCTCACCATAACCACAAATCCAACCACTCCTATCACCATCAGTATACCACCACCAGCAACTCCTCTCACTCCCAGCAAGCAGAGCAAGACTCTACGGGAGTTTAGGAAGGGAGTGGAGAAGGGAGAAAGGAGGAGAGGATTCCTGCTCTCAATCGAGAAAATTCTTGAAGGAACGAGAAAAAGTCACAAAGCTGGATTGAATAGTTAGTTACGCATTCAGTGTTAATTTCTTTCTTTTTTTGTTTTTGTTTTATAAAGACCAGACCTCTGATTCCATTTGTACAGAAAACTTCCCAGTGACAACTACTTGAATTGTAGCCTGGGGGACTACAGTGGAGTTAAGTGATTTATTCAGGGTCACATTCTTAGAATGTAGTAAAAGGTGGCTGCCTCACTGTGTACTAGGCAGCACTATTTCTGATTTTAAAATGATAATAATAATAATACTAATGATGATGATGATGATCATGCCATATTAGTGCTTTATAGTTTAATAATAATAATAGTTGCAGTTCATTTATATGGTGCTTTATGGTTACTTTTCCCACAGTGAAGGTTGGTAGGTAGTATAACAATAATTTATGCACATCTATATATTATTTCTCCCATTAGAATGAGAAGGTGCTAGAAGGCAGGGTCTTTTTTGGAATTTGTCTTTGTATCTTCAATGTATGTCTGTCTTTTTTCTCAATCATGTCCAACACTTTGCGATTCCATTTGGTGTTTTCTTGACAAATATATTGGAGTGGTTTGCCATTTCCTTCTCCAGATCATTTTGCAAATAAGGGTTAAATGACTTGCCCAGGATCATACAGCTAGTAAGTGTCTGTTGCCAGATCTGAACTCAGGAAGAGTTCCTGACTCCAGGCTCAGCTAGCCACCTCTCCACCCCTATCTCCAATCAAGTACCTGAAAAAAAGTAGGTGCTAAATAAACAATTGATTAATTAATGGATTTGCAGATGAGAAAACTAATTTAAAGTTACTTTCCAAATTAGAACTGCAAAGGGAATTGACTAGTGATTTATTTACAGAATATTTGGGCATATTCATTACACACCCTTTCATTAGGGCTGGGTTCCCATTGGTCAGTTAGCTGTCACAATCATAAAGTCATAGGAGATAGATTCCAGAGTCATACATTCATTGATTTAAAGATGGAAAGGGATCTCAGAGATCACCCAACTAACTCTTCCTATCACAGAGAAGAAAACTGAGGCCTAGCCAGGTTAAGTGACTTGTCTACCACAAGGATAAAAGAATCAAAGGCAGGATTTGAACCTAGGGATTCTGTTGTTGTCTGACTCTTCAGGACCCTTTGGGGGGTTTTCTTGGCAAGATACTGGTCCTAACTCCACTAAAGCTGACTTTATCATATTTATAAGGACTCAACAAAAAGGAGATACCGAATAAGCAATTCCCTAGTCAGTCTTCCTAACTTCAGAGGTTTGATAGGCTTATAGATGCTCAGCTTTAGGAGGAACCTCAAAGATTATCTAGTCCAAACTGGAATCATACTATTGAAGTCTTCTGGCCAACATGAATTCATCCAGGCCTAGTGATTAGGGTTAGTCTGCAAGTAGTGCAGCATTCGCCTACATAATCTTTCAAAGCACACTGTAGTATAGACAAAAGACTTCTCTAACCTAAGATGTGAACCTAGTATCTAGACCTTTACTCCCTAGCCTGAAATTCCTCCCCACCCCTAGCATCCACTTCCTATAATAAAAATGATTAACCAACATTGATTGAAATCTTGCTTTGAGGACTGGGAATAGCACCCCCCTCTCAAGAAATACACACACACACACACACACACACACACACCATCTTTTTTCTGAAAGTTTCAGAAAATCATTTCAACACTTCTTAGGCATCAAGTCTCCTTTTCCTTTACCTTTATAATCTAAAGGTCTCAGTTTCAAAATAAATCACATCCTTGAATTCTTAAAGACAAAGCACCTTGGATTTTTTCTGCCTACTTTGGAGCTGGGTATGCTTCAGGGGTCTACTCTAGAGATCTGCCCCAAAGCATGAGGCCCTATTAATCTGGTTAACTCAGTAATAAATAAATATTTTTTAAAAGACAAAACCTAATAAAAAAAATACAAAACAAAGCAAACAAACAAAAAACACCCACTCACTTAACCTGACTATATAACCGCTCACAGAAATAGTGTCTGGTTATACCTAGATATGTAGGTGTGTATATACATGTAAGTTTATGAAAAGGATATGTATCTCTCTGTTCAGCTATCTTTTTCTCTCTAACACTTTGTCTCTGTCTGTCTCTACATCTCTCTGTGTGTATGTCTCTGTTTATCTCTTTGTCTCTATGTCTCTTCCTCTCAAATCTTGCTGTCTCTGTCTCTCTATTTCTCTTTGTTCAACTTCCCTGTCCCTCTCTACCTCTCTCTTTCCTGCCCTCCTCCCCTTTTTCCCCATTTCTCTTGCCTCAGGATCTGGGATTCCCCACTACTTAAGGCAGCCAAGGAGAATGACCTCTGCACCCTCAAAAATCTGCTTCTGGATGGTCCCTGTGATATTCGTCAAAGAGGTGAGGGGATAGACCTAGGATGGGAAAGGGGACAGGAGAATTAATTATTGACCTTGAGCTGAACATCCTAGTGACCCCCACCTAGACATTATCTCTGAAAGCATGGGACCCTTACCTAAGACATGTTTGATCTTCCTGTCTCTCCCCCCACCTAACCCCAGGAGCCCTGGGGGAGACAGCACTACATATTGCTGCCTTCTATGACAACCTGGAGGCAGCCAAGTTGCTGATGGATGTTGCTCCTGAACTGGTGAATGAGCCAATGACCTCTGAGCTGTATGCAGGTAAGAAGGAGGGCCAGAGCAAAGGAGAACTATGGGGAGGGACCAGAAAGCTATGGGGCCAGAATGGGGGATTTATAAGGTATGATGTTGAAAACATTTTTAGGCTTGTCCTGAAAAAAGACCTCTGAGAACTGGAATTGTGCGGAGTGGTGAAATAAAGGAATAGGAAGTCTTGGAAGCAGCCTCAGGATTGCTGGGATTTCACCTTCTCAGTTATCTTCCATTTCCCCCAGTCATTGTGCCTACATGTTGAAGAGTCAAGAGGCTAGAAGAAATCACCACTGTATCCTCTTGGGACTCTCCCAAAGCTAATCCTCTTTGTAATATCAGATGAAGAGATCTCATAGGTCAGAAATGACATTTTTCTTCAGGATAAGATAATGGGTCTTTTATTTATCCCTTATTTATTTATCCCTATCCAGAGGTAGGGATAGCTTGTCTTCATGATTAAAAGCATTCTGTAAATGTCTGAAAATGTCTCAGAGTGAAATGGCTATTCATGGGAGTATCCCCACTGGGAGGGGAAAAATCCATATTCAAATCTCTTTCATTCCTGATGAAGTATTTTTGTTTCTTAGGCCAGACGGCACTTCATATGGCTATTGTGAATCAAAATACGAACTTGGTGAGGGCTCTGTTGGCCTGTGGTGCCAGTGTTTCTGCCCGAGTCACTGGAAGAGCTTTTCGTCAAAACAAACTCTTCTACTTTGGTAAGAGGCACAATTAATAAAAGTAGGAAATGTGGAATGTGGAAAATATATTAGAGAAAGGGAGAATATGACATAACCTCTTACTCTGGAAGAGAAATAATGATGAACACCATTTATTCTCTCTGCAATCCATGTTACTGGATATGATCTCCACTCTCATTTTTCTCTTCCATCCTATACCCCTGGTTTCCACTGAATCTGTTCCCCCACTAGCAGTTATACACAGAGCATCAAAGAGAAATACACAAAAGAGGGTCAAATTATCCCAAAACAGTTAAATACCTCTATTCACATCTTTCCTCTGTCTCCTGAGGTGCTAACAACTGTAACCATCTTCCCCTCCACCCCCCACCCTAGGGGAGCATCCTTTGTCGTTTGCTGCTTGTGTGGGCAATGAGGAGATCGTGCGACTGCTCATTGAGTTTGGAGCTGACATCAGAGCCCAGGATTACTTGGGTAAGGGGTGCAGATAGAAAATGAAGGCTGGGGAGAAGTCTACAATGAAAGAAACCTGGGCAGAAGCTGGGAAAAGTATCTGGAGAGAATCATAGGATTCACTTAATATAGTAGTCCAATACATTGTAGATACTTAATCAAGGTAGGTACTTAACCTCACTTCACAGCTGAGAATCTGGGATGGGTTTGGCAGAAGGGGCTGGATGGGTAAAAAGCTTTTTTGCTATGTCTTGCTGAAAGGGGATTTAGGGATAGCTAAGGTCAGAGAAGGTCAATTCTCTGGTACTTCTTATGACAAAATTGAGGATGAGACAAGTTCAGTGTCTTTCAAATGGATAGTGAAAGAGCAGGACAGGTAAAGTAGATATCCTAACAATTCTGATTTTGAATCCACTTTAACCACATAGCAGTGGAACATTTAGTGATTTTCTAAATGTCCCATATCTTCACCACCAGGAAACACAGTGCTGCACATCCTAATCCTACAACCTGGAAAGAACTTTGCCTGCCAGATGTACAATGTCTTGCTGTCCTATGATGGGCATGGGAGTCAACTGCAGCCCCTGGAGCTCATCTCTAACTACCAGGGCCTCACACCCTTCAAGTTAGCTGGTGTGGAAGGCAACACTGTGGTGAGGAATCTTCACCCCTCAATCCTGATTCTTGCAAATGAAACTTCTCCCCAGATTACTTTCTACAAAGATCTCATACTGCATTCTTAATCTTTTACTTCAAATCCCTAAACCTTAGTAACCTAGGGGCCTGTCTTGGGCAAGCTATTGTCTTCCCATCCCTTCCTCTCCTCTCCTCTTCCAGAGATTTAGAGGGCATCTCTGAAAGGAGAAAGGAAAGGAATCCAAGATTTCTATGTAAGACATCTCTTCCCAGATGTCAAAGGTGGGGGCAACTACTGTTCTTCAAATAATTCTCAATGTACTGTCCCTTCAACTCTTTCTCCAAATCTGACCTTCATGCTATACCTACCCTTATAAGATGTTTCAGCATCTGATGCAAAAGCGCAAATATATCCAATGGACATATGGCCCACTGACCTCCACGCTATATGATCTCACGGACATTGATTCCTGGGGAGAGGAATTGTCCTTCCTGGAGCTTGTAGTCTGCACCAAGAAGCGTCAGGTAAGGCTTCAAATGTATGAATCAGGAATTGGTTAATGATTGGCTGTAGGAATAAGGGAGAAAGAAGAAGAAAACACCATTGAAAGGTTAAAACCTAGGTGACTGATGATGCTGGTAACAGAGATAGGAAAGGCAGAGTAGGTTTGGGGGGGTAGTAGGAAGGAAGACATGATTAGTTCAAATTGAGACATGATAAATTTGAGTTATACAGGTGAAGATGTTAAATAGGCAGCTGGAAGTATAAATCTGGAGTTCAGCAAAGAGGTGACAGTTGAAATGGGAGAGTAAATGATACTAGTAATTACTAAGGCAGAAGATACCCAAGGACCAAACATTTTCGCTGATGGGGAAGAAAGAGAAATAAGAGCCCCTGGAAAAAAATAGAGATAAATCTGTTCAGAGTTAATAGCAAAGAATGCCACATCAACGAAGTCTAGGAAGAAAAGTTCATGAGACAAGGAGAAGAGAAGAGGTGGCAAGTTGCATTAAATACTTCCTGAAGGAGGGAAGACAACTGCAAAAAAGGAAGTTGAATTTGCCAATTAAGTGGTTACATTAGTAATCACTGAACTCATAGCTTCAACTGAGTGGTAGGATGAGAAGTCAGATTGTAAAGATTTGAAGAGTGAATGAGAGGTGGGCATACCTTTGTAACATTTGGCCTCAAAAAATTCTTTTTTCAAAAATAAAGAGATGAGAAAAGAGGAACTTGAGGGAATGAATTGATGATGCCGCTTCTGATAACATAATAGAACAATTATGAATGATTCTAATACAGGTAAAAGTGAAAGAAGAATTGAAGGTGATGGAACTGAAGGTCCTAGAGAGAGAGAGAGAGAGAGAGAGAGAGAGAGAGAGAGAGAGAGAGAGGATAATTGATAGAAAGAGGCCAGAGGAAAAAAATTGAAGGGTAAGGATTAGAGAAGACCAGATGGAATTTGTGGTTCTTTGAAAGGAGGGAAGTGGGGTGGCTAGGTGGTGCAGTGGATAGAACACTGGCCTTGGAGTCAGGAGTACTTGAGTTCAAATCCGGCCTCAGACACTTAATAATTACCTAGCCATGTGACCTTGGGCAAGCCACTTAACCCCATTGCCTTGCAAAAAAAAAGCAACTAAAAAAATTTTTCAAAAAAAAGGAGGGAAGCTCTTAAAGGATGACCCTAGTTAAATAGAAAGAATATTATCTTGACAAATAGAATGAAGATTCATTGGGTGTTGAACAAGAGTGAAAAAGTTTGACTTTAGAAGATATGGAAAATTTAATAGAGAATCAACTAGTGATATACAGAATATTGTCAAACAGTCCTGGATGTTTATTAAGTCCTAGTTGAAGTTAAATAACATGCATTTGTGGTTAACTTAATGTACTAATAACACCTATAACAACTGGTAGCTGTGGATGGGAAGTAGGGAAAAAAAATGGGTCTTGTAATTTACCCAGAATTGGGGCAAATATGAGAGAAGTTTAAAGCAGAGAAAGGTTTCTAAGAAGCTGATCAAAGTGTGGTCCATCCTGGTCAGAAGGCAAGTAAACTGGGAAGATACTGATAGACTGGGAGAATCAGAGAAGTTGAGGGAGAAAGGTTTGGAACAAGAGAGGGATAATGAGATAACCTCTGAAAGGGCACAGGAATGTGAGAAAATCAAAAGGTTCAGTTCTCTTAAATGTGAATGAAAAGGTCCAAGGTATGATGGTTATAGATGTCTAAAGTGAAATGGCAATAGAGAGAGTATGAGAGTTGAGGAAATCAAAAACCAAGCCAGGTGTTAGTGAAATCATCAACATGAATACCAAAATAAGCAAGTGTGGTGAGAAAGTGTCAGAAAGCTCAATGAATGCAGGCTATGAAGATATAACTTGATGACATGAGTGTTTGTGTAAAGTCTGCTTATCTGCTTAATACACCCCTCCCCACATCTTCATCCCTTGCTTCTACTAACTGTCAGCACTCTCTCACCTTCCTTGATTCTGTAGCCTATGACCTGTGCTCTATTTACCAAATGGTGGGGATTCAGATCCTCTTTCAAATATTTAGTAGTTGAGGGACCTTGTTCAAATCTCTTAAGATTTAGTTTCTAAACCTATAAAATAGGTTGTTGTGGGAACCAAATGTGAAAAATACTTTGCAAGCCTTAAGTTATCATATAATGTTATTATCTCTTGTACCCATGTTGCTATGATGGTTTTTTTTTCAATTGAACTGACATAAGAATGTTTACAAAATTATACATCAATGATGTGTAAATGAAATGGAGCACACTAAGGACATATTTCTGTATGAAGGAGATTAATAAGAGAGAAGAAAGGGAGGGATGGAGAACACTTCCTGAAAGAAATTTTGAGTAGGGTTAAGCAGGAATGAGTCTCATTTATAATGGTCTGTTCGTTTTTCCCCCACAAGAACAGTCCTAGAGTTGAGTCAGTGATCTTCATATTTTTAACCTGAGGACCCACCTCCTCCTTCTTATCAGGCCCGCCAGATCCTGGACCAGACCCCTGTGAAGGAATTGGTGAGCCTCAAGTGGAACAAGTTTGGGAGGCCATATTTCTATATACTGGCTGCCATCTATGTTCTCTACATGATATGCTTCACGATGTGCTGTATCTACCGTCCTCTCAAGCTTCGGAAAGACAACCAAACCAGTTCACGAGACATAAATATATTTCAAGAAAAATGTCTTCAGGTGCCTGCTGCCCCTGGGAGAGGGATGGAAAGATGTGGAAAAGGGGTCAGAGTACTGACAATTAAAAAAAATGGAGTTACCTAAAAAAAATTAGGTTCAATAATTTTTCTTCTATTCTGTCTCCCCATTAAGCCCAAGATGTTCTGAGCTAGTTACTCTTAAACAGTCCATACCACTCATGTCCATAGGTATGAGTTGAGGAAAGGTCTAGGTCTAATAAATAATTGAGCCCTAGAGGATGCTAACATATTCTGACAACGACTAAATGATAAAATATCAAAATAAGAAAAAGTGAAAGAGAAATTAGAGATAATGAAAGTGAAGGCCTTAAAGAGAGGGAATAAGAAATGGAACAAAGCCAGAGAAAAACTGAAGGTCTAGGACTGGATAATATCAGATAGAATGTTTGGTTCTTAGCAAGAAGGGAGATTCTTAAAGGATAACCTCTGTTAAGTAGAAAGATAACTAGCTTAATGAGTTTGATTGAGAAAACTTCCTGGACGAAAAAAATTGATTATATATATATGATAGGTTCAGACATATTATCCTGTTATTTATGAAAGTCTTTACACTCACATCCTTACCCTCTTCAAACCAAGAACTACTGATATTGATACATAGCTATAGGTAATCATGAAAGTAAATCTGGTCTATCCCACGCATCATCTTACAGATGAAAAAACATGTGGACATATTTCTTTGGTGGATAGAGCACCAGGACTGGATGAACTAACATCGGTGTTTGAATCTAGCCTCAGACATCGTTGGCTGTATAACCCTGTGACCCTGATCGCTTAACTTCTATTTGCCTTAGTTTCTTCACCTGTAGCATGTAACTATCATAGCAGAACCTATCTCCCAGGGTTGTTGAGAGGATTAAATGATATAATAGAAGTAAAGATGGTGACTGGCACTTAAGAAAGACACAATAAAACATTTGTTACATTCCCCTTGTTCTCTCCTGTAGGGTAAATGATAATGACTTTGAAGCCATAAAACTTATTATCTAGTCTTATGACTTGTAGACTTGGAACAAATCACTTAGCTTTCCTAAAACTTTGATTTTCTTATCTCTGAGATAGGAATAACAGTAACAGAAGGTCAGGACAGATTCCATGAGATAATAGATAAGGAAGCATTTATGGTTTCAAATGACTATGCAAAATGTATTACATTTGCATATTGTTGTTGTCGTTGTTGGATTGTTTCAGTCATGTTTCAGTCATGGCTAACTCTGGAAGAGCTAGCCATTTTCTTCTCCAGCCATTTTACAGATGAGGAAACTGAGAAAAACAGGGTTAAGTGACTTGCCTAGGGTCACACAGTTAAGCGTTTGAAGCCAGATTTTAACTCAGGAAGATGAATCTTCCAGTTTTTTGTGGTTATTTTTTTAGGTTTTTGCAAGGCAATAGGGTTAAGTGGCTTGCCTCAAGGCCACACAGCTAGGTAATTATTAAGTGTCTGAGGCCAGATTTGAACTCAGGTATTCCTGACTCCAGGGCTGGTGCTCTATCCACTGCGCCACCTAGCCGCCCCGAATCTTCCAGTTTTTAAACTTAGTGCTCCATCCACTGTACCACCTATCTGTCCCACTTGCATGTTCATACACACTTTAGTGAGGTTGAGTCCTTTGTGATGTCGGAAGGGAACTCTGTTGTTTCAAGGGAGGGAGATTCTATTCAGACATGCTTGAGTACACTTCTGTTGCGTCTAATCAACACAAACATAACCTATTGTTCTTTATTCATTCCTGCCTATACTGTCAATATGAGCTCAATGCAATAACTTTTCACCTGTCAGACCACTTGTCATGAAGGTGGAGGACTTCTGTAGCTTGAAGTTTGGATACAATGACCTTTAAAGCCCCTTGCAACTATAAGATTCCATGGTTCTATGATTTTATCATCTTCTCCCTATGTAGAAATCTTCAAGAAAAAGAGAAGGGGATAGGATAGTGGAGAGGAAGAGAGAAAGATGGAAACAGAGAGAATGAATGGAAGGGAATGGAAGTATTAACTAGATTGAAGCTATTGACTATATGTTTATATAGCTGGTATGTCCCTCTCCAACCATCTCATGTTGATGTTTGATTATATTAAATGTTTATAGCTAATTTATAAAGGTGTGCCAATGATTAGATAAAAATGATTCCTCCCAAAAAGAGAGCATAAATACTTTGGAGATACTTTAATCACTGAAAAAAGAACCACAAATCAAAAATAGGTTTAGGTTGATTGGAAAATCATAGGGAAACTTTTCTTCAACTATTCGAAACTGTGTACCTTATCAACTCTGTGTTGTACATCTAGATAACTAGATATAGTTCCTTCTCTTTTTTTATTTATTCTCAGATCTGTACTCAGATCTGTACTGTAACTTTGGTTAGTTTCAGGAAGCCTGGTCTAAGGGGAAGATGGTTTGTTACATGAGAGGACAAAAGGTGAGGGGAGGTCTCTGTTCTTTACCATAGCCAAAAGACAGCTCCCCAAATAGAGAAAGATTAGAGGAAAAATGGTAAAGGAGAAGGGAATGTGGAAAACAGAGAAGTTGAGAGATGAAATAAGGAAAATCAAGGCATAGAAAAGAGTTAGTCTTTGGCTAGATGTACTCCATCTTTCTATATCTTTACATTTCTTGGGAGAATATATTCTGTTTTGATGTATTGATTGGTCTGGACAAAGTCCTGATTCCTGAGACTGTGACACAATTTTTCAATGGGTCTCATCTCTTTATTTTTTTATTTTTTTGGTCTTTGGAAAGTAGGGCTGATTACCAGATATATTTCCTTGACAAAAGTATGTAGAACCAATTACATGGGCACCCTTCTTTTCCTTGAAAGGACTAATTAGAACTCCAAATGGTTTCTTTATTTTTTCTTTTCTATCCCTTCCATGCCTCTGCCTTAAACTTCTTTTTTCTTTAGCCCTTCTTTTTTTCTCCTTCCTCTCAGAGTTAGGTAAAATCATCCATGTCAGGTAGAGTAAAGAGGAAACAAAAAGAGACTTAGGATAATACTCATAACGGCTTTCTGTAGCTATGGTTTCAGGAACAGTCCTTCCTTTATTACATCCTCTTCTTGTTCTCTGCTTAGTAAACAAATCAACATGACAGTAATACATTCTTAAGTTGCTTGCCTTCCTAGAGAAATACTCCTCTATTAGGCTAAGGATATATAAAATATATAAAATGTCATTAAAGACACAGAATTAGTACTGAGACTAACTCCAGGTGGTTTACTAACCACTTAAGTCCACCTTATCCATTTCATGGTACAGATTCATACTTTTTCTGGTTATTTGGTAAGTCTGCAAAATCTTTTCAGTACTATTATATATATATATATATATATATGTATGTATGTATGTATGTATGTATGTATATATTCAGAAAGAAACCATCAGCCTTTATCTCTAAGATCTCTGGATCTCTGAGTTTTTCATAGAATCCTAGGATGTCAGGGTTGGGAGGGACCTCAGATATCATCTACTGCAGTCCCAACCCAAAACATGAATAAATACTTTCTGCAGAATCTCTGACAAGTAGTTTTCCAACCATCTGATCTTTGGTAGGAGAAGAGTAAGCAAAGATATTTCTTATCAAAATGGCAAAGATTCTGCCACCCCATTCAAAATTCTAAGTCTCTTAATAAGAAAACCATACTGCTATAATTATCACCCTAAGTTATGAATGACTGAGCTTTCTCTACAGAGGCCTAGGAGCAGTTTTCTTCCTCATATAGTAATCATTTGATCTACCAACCACTACCACCACCATGACCACCACTACCAAATGTATTCCCAATCTCAGGCCTCTTCTGCTTCTTTCCCAAACCAGATCTCTGCTTCAATCCTTCACTATACTAGGATTCAGACTATGATTCACTCCATGGTTTCTTTGGTCCCCTTTCTCAAGCTTTCATCCTGGATTAGCATTCATTCTCACTTGGAGAGAAAACTGAGATTCTCACCTTCTTATGCAAGCCCTAAGAAGCTTTGTTTGTATATAACCAGTCGTTGTGGTTTGTTCTTCATAGTTAACTTGTGATTAGAATGATCTCTGCTCATGACAGGATCATGTATAAAGTTATTTTGAATTTTAAAAAAATGAGAAAAAAATTCGGTTAGCACTTGCTTACATAGAATATATAGTATATTAAGTCTCTACCACAGAGATAGCCAAATGGGCAAAAAATAATTAAGGGTGGTTGGGAGAGGAGCTAGGTTGGTAAGTTTGATAGACCGAGATCAAATTCCCATTTTGCATCCAACTTTTGACCCTGATTTCCCCTACAGGAATCCTATGTGACCCATGAAGATCATGTTCGGTTGGTTGGGGAGCTGGTGTCTGTCATTGGGGCGGTGGCCATTTTACTCTCAGAGGTAGGGGATCCTTAGATAAAAGGATGAAGATATTTCTCAGAATGAGCTCTATGTGACCCAGGGCTTGTTCCACTGTCCCGACTTCTGAATCATTTATTGGCAAATGACTCATTAGGCAAGAACAGGTAGAAAATGAGGGCAAAGCCTTCCCACATATTAAATAAGGACAAGGAGTAGATAGGACTTGACCCTTTGTTTACCAAAATGAGGAAGCCCTTCAAATCAAGATAAGCAAATTGACAGATAACACTTTATGGTATCACCATGTCCTAGAAGCATCAAAAGTCTTTCTTAACCACTTGATCTGGAGAAGAAAATGGCACTAATGTCAGGAGAGCCAAGTTTGAGCCCATGATAGCAGGGGAAATGATAGAGAACTGAATGTACAGATATGTTTCCAAAGGATGTTGAAGGCCAAAAAATATTCCCTACCAATATCCCCCTCCTTTTAAGATTTACATCCAATATTTTTGACCCTTGTGAATCAGGGTTTCTCTAACCTCTTTTTATATTTTCATTGGTCCTAGACAAAGCTTCCTCATTTCTCCCTTTAGGGAGGGTCCCTGATTCATTTTCTCAGAATCCTTTCCTGACAGTTTGAGACTAAGTAGATATAAGGGCTCTCCAGAATACTGATGCTGATTCAGAAGGTAAACTAAAGGTATTGGGAAAAATGAAAAATAGGCAGAACCCCTCTTCCCTCACTCTCCAGGGGAATTTTTAGAATCCCTTAAAAGAAGCTATCCCTTTTGCTACTATATCTATGTTCACCTCAGATTCCAGACATCTTCAGATTTGGGTTCACTCGATACTTTGGACCAGACTGTCCTTGGAGGACCTTTTCCATGTCATCATGTGAGTTCTTTCTCTTCTATTTCCTCCCTATCTTGGAATTCATCTAGTCTAATGCTGCTTCACTCTGCATCATAGCAAGGCTTCAATTTGAGGGAACCCCATCACTAGAAAATCTATGTGTCTATATTGATGCACTATGGGTGCTTTAATTTGAATGTATATGTGTTGTGTATGTGATTATGTGTGTATGAATAAAAGCGAACAGTGGGAGTCACACACTAATTGCAGGCAAGATCTAGAACATTCTATTGGTTCATCCTTTCACATATGTTTTATTCCCTCCTCTTTTCCAAGCATCATCTATGCTTGCATGGTACTAGTGACCATGGTGATGCGGCTTCACCAGCACATCTGGGGAAGTGGTGCCTATGTCTTTTGCCTTGGTGCTTGGCTGGTGCAATGTTATGTACTTTGCAAGAGGATTCCAGATGCCTGGGTCCCTTCACCATCATGATCCAGAAGGGTGAGTCCTTCTTCCATCCAGCTTTCTAGTATGGACAGGATCTTCTTGCTTAAGCTATTCCAAAGAGAGCAGACTGCTGAGATTAGGAGACAAGGAATATGAAAAAAAAACTATTGTGGAGTCTGTGGATCTTTAGGGTGGGATAGACCCATGGTGTTGGGGGAGGAAGAAGCAACTATTTAGGAACTGATTGTCTCAGCCCTGCATTTCTCTTCTCTGTCCTCTGCAGATGTTTTTTTGGAGATCTATTAAGATTTTGCTGGTTGATGGCTGTGGTTATCCTGGGCTTTGCCTCTGGTAATTATCATTTTTTTTTTAACCCACCAGTAATTTCTAGTCTTTCTTATCCCAAATTTTGGTGTCCATAAATACATACATACTTACTCACAAATGCATAAATGCAAATATGAGATAGAGGAAAGGAATAATACCCAAAGATTAGTGCATGTTGAATCTAGTCATTTATTCATGCAACAGTGTCATTTTTACTTGTTCAGTTCCTTAATATGTGAAGACAAGTCAATGTCTCATTTTAGATTGTATCATATCAAAAGTCCATACCATGCTAATTCTAATATTAGCATAGTCTTTAGTATGAAATGCAGTATGTCTCAATACAGTCATGGAAAGTTCCAATATTAGCCATATCAAAGGGAGGAAAGGACTGGGAAAATGCTAACCCCAAGTTTGTGACAATTGTGGTAACCACCCTTTCACCTACCCTTTTCCCTTGGGTGGGACAGCGTTTTATATCATCTTTCAGACTGAGGATACAAGCAAGTTGGGCCAATTCTTCAATTATCCCATGTCATTATTCTCCACTTTTGAGCTCTTCCTTACAATCATTGATGGCCCTGCCAACTATGATGTGGATCTGCCTTTTCATGTACTCTGTGATCTACTTTTCCTTTGCCATCATTGCCACACTCCTGATGCTCCAATCTCTTCATTGCCATGATGGGTGATACTCACTGGCGAGTGGCCCATGAACGAGGATGAGCTCTGGAGAGCCCAGGTAAGTTCCTCCCTGCCCCCGCCCCCCTGTATAAGATGAGTCATAATAGCAAGAAGTACTTGGTTGACAGAAAAACACTGAAGGGAGAGGTGATGAAATATCTTAGTTGTAGTGGTGATATGCTGAATATGGAAGGGAAGTAGCAGAGAATTTGAAAACTGATAACCTCTTAAATTATCCCAAATTTACATTGACTACATCTTGGACATACAGTTTTTTAGATATTCTACTCTGTCATCCCACCTTCACCCTCAAAATTAGAATATTGAATTTATTGAGGGGAAGTTAGATGGTGCAGTTGATAGAGCACTAGCCCTGGAGTCAGGAGGACCAGAGTTCAAATCCAGTCTCAGACACTTGATACTAACTGCATGACCTTGGGCAAGTCACTTAACCCCATTGCTTTGCAAAAAACAAAAAAAAGAGAAAGAGAGTTTCAATTGAGTGTGAGATCTGTGTTTTTTGACTCTCTTTGTTTTCCCAGTATTTGCGGGGTGAGGAAGACATACACAAAAGATGTTGGTGTCACTTTAGATAAACTAACAAATAAGCATTTATTAGGTAACTAGTCTATATCAGATTATTCTAGGTCCTAGGGAAACAAGAAGAAAAATGGAATAGTCTCTGCTCTTAATAGCAAGCATTTATATAAATGTATATAGCATTTACTATATCCAATAAGATGTAAGCTCCTGCCAACTATGATGTGGATCTGTCTTTCATGTACTCTGTGATCTACTTTTCCTTTTCCATCATTGCCACACTCCTGATGCTCAATCTCTTCATTGTCATGATGGAGCTTACATCTTATTGGAGATGATAATATATGTAAGTACACATACAAGCACAAACATTTGTGTGTATATATATATATATGTTTGTGTATGTGTTTATTTATGTACATATTTACATAATTGTGAGAGGAGAGAGAGAAAAAAAGGAAGAGGAAGAGGAGGAGCAAGAGGAGGAAGAAGAACTAGAGGGTAAGAGGGGAAAGATCAGAGAAAGAAGGGAGGGAAAGAGAGAGAGACCAAACAGAGAGAGAGAAAAATAGAGGGAAGGAGGGAAAAGGAAAAGAAAAAAAAAGAATAAATTTGAAATAAATACTTGATCATTGAGGGGGAGAGAACATATTAACAGGTGGAGAGAATCTGGGAAAAGGTTGATTTTTTGCTATTGTTTTGCTCTCAGCATGATGTAAATTCTGGTTTCTTAGGGCACCTTAAAACTGGTTTCTAAATAAACCTGATTTAAGGATAAAAGGGAATTCCTAAATTCCTCTAGCATCTCAAAGCCAGAGTGGGACCTAAACACATTGATCACTGTTGTATCAAGCAAAATATATGACACCTTTCAACTTGAAAAAGGAATATTGTTTATAAAAATTTGCCAAATAAGTCTAAAGTGTGTAAAGGGTAAGAAAAAGAAAAAGGAGAAAAGGACAGAAGATGAAAAGAAACATGGAAAGATATGAGAGGAGAGGACAATAAAACTGTCTTACTGCTTGTAGTGTCTTTTCCTGTCCTTGAATTTGTCTTCCTACTAGAAGAATAATAGTTTAGTTATAGTGGTGATATGCTGAACATGGAAGAGAAAATGCAGAGAATTTGAAAACTGATAACCTCTTAAATTATCCCAAATTTTACACTGACTACATCTTGGACATACAGCTTTTTAGATATTCTACTCTGTCATCCCACCCTCACCCCCACTTTAAATTAGAAGAAGAGATATATGTTTGCATATTTCTCACCATTGTCTTATTGTTGTATCTAAGTCCATATTCATTACAGAATATAAAAGTTGAAAATAATAGATATCTAATCCAATTTCCTTCTTCAAGAAAGTATTTCTATGCTCATTCAACTTTTACTTTAATCTATCTGCTGATGAATTTGAATCAGTCTGTGGCTGGACAGATTCAGTTTATTAAAAAAGTTTTTCCTTTATATGAATCTAAAATCCACCTCCCTACAACTTGCAGCACTCCCTTGCCTTTTTTCTTTCCCTTGGAGCAATAGGTTACCCTGACTTTCATTATATTCTACTTCTCTTCAATAAGCAACTCTTTAAATCTTTAAAAACACCCATCATTTCTCACTTCCTACTCTTCTCGCATAACATAATTCCCAGTTATAGCTATATTTATTGTCTTTTTTTCATTAGAAAGGAAGATTTTTTTTTTAGGTTTTTCTTGCAAGGCAAACGGGGTTAAGTGGCTTGCCCAAGGCCACACAGCTAGGTAATTATTAAGTGTCTGAGACCGAATTTGAACCCAAGTACTCCTGACTCCAGGGCCGGTGCTTTATCCACTACGCCACCTAGCCGCCCCTAGAAAGGAAGATATTAAAGATGGTTACTGTCTTATTTTGTTCATATTTGGATTTCTGGAATTTAACGTAATACCTACCATATAGAAAACACTTGGAAAAACTATTTTGCTTTCAGACTAAAAGGAGCAGTTGGTAGTATAGTGGATAGTGTGCTGGACGTGGAGTCAGGGAGACTCCCCTTTTTAAGTTCAAATCTAGTCTCAGTAAGTACTGTACTATGTGACTCTGAACAAGTTGCTTAACCCTATTTCCCTCTATTTTCCTCATCTGTAAAATGAATTGGAGAAGGAAATGGCAAGAAAGCCCCAAATAGGGTCATAAAGAGTTGGACACAACTGTAATGACTAAACAACAACATTCAGGCTAAATATACATCTTTTTTAAACAATCATTTCCTGATAATAAAGTTTACAGAATCCTTACTCTACTGGTTACCCTCATCTAGGTGATTGTCCCTCTTAAATAATTCCATCCAGACCTAAACAAAATAATTCAGGTGTGGTCTGATCAGAACAGAGTGTTGTAAGATCATTTGTACTATTTTTTCCATTAATTGATGACTTTCATTAATACCTACTTCTATTTATGTAGTATCTAAGTTTTTAACATCCTTTTTCATAACTTTATCATATTTTTGGCTTTTAGTTACAGAGACACTGCCAAATCTTGATCACAACAGCAACTTGGTCAGTTTTTTCCCACTTCTTGTACTTATGTAATTGGATTTTACATAGATCCATTTTAAAGGCTAATCTTACAATTTTTAGTTCATGCCAAACTACTGAGAATCTCAAATTAATAAACACCATAACTTACACATATAAACTGAAGGGACCCATGGTGCTGGATTTGGAGTTAAAGAATCCAGGTTTCAAATGCCATATTTGCCACTTTTGTGACCCCATTCCAGTGATCCAAGATGACTCTGGAGGAGAAAGGTTGGTGACTTTGCACAGCCTTCCTTCATTTAAATCCAATTCATTTGCAAGTCATGACATCATCTTATCAATGTCATGGTCCTTTTCCAGATAAATGACAAACAATAACAACAGAGTGTAAAATAACAGGTTTTGACTAGATGACCTCTAAGGTCCTTTCTAGTTCTAAATCCATAACCTTATTATTGTAGAGATCATCCTTGAACACCCCCAACCCCATATGACAGCTGAGAAAACAGAAGTTCAGTCAGGTTGTGATTTTTTTTTCTTTTTTTGTTTTTGCAAGGCAATGGGGGTTAAGTGACTTGCTCAGGGTGATTTTCTTTTTTTTTTTTAATATTAGTTATCTGTTCTAACTTTTTTTGCTACTTGTAATATTTTTTGTTATGTTTTCATCTAATTTATTGGTACTGCTGAAAAGCCTTCTTCAAATTAACAAAGACATTAATCAAAAATTTGTTGATTTAAGGTTTGAATGTTCAACCACCTGCCAATGCAGTTGACATCATTTCTATCTAGTTCCAATTAATTATTTTACCCATAAGAATTCATTTAGGGGGAAACTACATGGCACAGTAGTTAGAGCATAGGACCTCAGACTCTTAAAACTTGCTTAGTTATGTGACCTTGGACAAATCACTTAACCCCATTGCTTTGCCAAAAAAAAAAGAATTTAAATTCTTTGCTGAAATTAAAATATGCTATTATCCACACAACTACTTCATCTAAGCATATGTAAAAAACATGAAAAATAAATTATTTGTTATAAATGAACTTTTAATGATGTCTAAAGGATTACCAAATTCTTTTCTAAATAGGCATAATCTTCTGTTTTTCCTATTTCTTAACATCTTATCTTATGAAATTTTATTTATTCCCATTTCATCTTTCTGTTATTTCTCTTAGTATATCTAGTCCATTTTTTTTAGGTTTTTGAAAGGCAAATGGTGTAAAGTGGCTTGCCCTGAGGCCACACAGCTAGGTAATTATTAAGTGTCTGAGGCTGGATTTGAACTCAGGTACTCCTGACTCCAGGGACAGTGCTCCATCCACTGCGCCACCTAGCCGCCCCTAGTTCATTTCTGATAATTTTCTTCCCTCCCCACATAGGTTGTGGGCCACCACAGTAATGTTGGAGAAGAAACTACCACGTTGTCTATGGCCCTCGCTCAGGGATCTGTGGGAGAGAATTTGGACTTGGAGATCGCTGGTTCTTGCGGTGAGCCTGTGTATATGGTAGTCACATTTTCCCTACAGTCTTTGACAATCCTAGTTCTTTTCATGAGATTTTCCTCCTGGGTCCACTAGGGGGAGAAGTCATTCTATAAAGTTGGGGTTCTGAAGTCTGAAATGGGGGGGAAAACGTATAGTCAAATATATGAGTGAGGACTGTGTGAATGTGAGTATGAGGCAAAGGTGTATTTTTATGTGTTTATGTATCACTCATTTTCTGTTAACATTTTTCTTTGGTCTCTACTTTACGGTTTATAATAATAATAACAATGATGATGATGATGATGATGTTTGTCCTTCATTTTCGAAGAAGACCACAGTATCAGGGAGATGATGCCATGACAAGCATGTGAATTGGATTTGAGTAAGGGAGTGCTGTGCTAAGTCAACAGTCTCACTTTCTCCTCCAGAACCATCTGGATCCATTGGCAAGATATGAATCAGGACAACTAGTTGGCCATGATGGCCCTGGATGCAAGGCAATCAGGGTTAAGTAACTTGCCCAAGGTCACATAGTTAGTAAGAGTAAAGTGTTTGAGACCAGATTTGAACTCCAAGACCAGGGGCCTCTATGCTCTGCCCTAGCTGCCCTCATTTATTTGGGGCAGCTAGGTGATGCAGTGAATAGAGCATCAGACCTGAAGTCAGGAGGATCTGAGTTCAAATGCAGACTCCGATATTTAATAATTACCTAACTGTGACCTTGGACAAGTCACTTGGCCCCATTGCCTTACCAAAAAAAAAGTATAATGTTAAGTTTTTATGGTCTGTAACAAAAACTGGGCATCCAATCATCCTCTGCTATCTAGATTACTCATCTGAACCCTTAAGCTTGTTCTTCCCACTATACCCTAATCCTCCTGTCTTCTTCCCCTTTCTCCAGTTCTTTAAATCTCACTCCACACAATCTTTTTCTTTGATATTTCTAATTAATTTCCCTTTCATTTTCCATGTCATTTTTTATGTTGCCATTTTCCCCCTAATCTTAGTATTAAAACTTACTCATTCTTTTGTCCTCCTGTCCTTTTCTACCTCATTTACATGATGGCCTTCTTCCTTAATTTCCTTCACCATAGCTTGTTCCTTGACTCTTCTCTTCCCATGCCCTTTGCAGGGGTTGAAAACCTCCAGGATCACAACCATCTTCGTGTACTCCGATATGTGGAAGCCCTCAAAATCATCTGACCAAGATGAATCAGAACAAGAACATCTATCTGAGAAGATACAATCCAAGCAGAAGAATAAAAAGATTAAAAAGGCCTCATTAGTAGCCCCAACACCCTCTTTATCCCGAACTACATCTCAAAGTAGTTCTAGTCACTGGGGCTGGGAAGTTTCTTCGCAGAAAACACCTTGGGTCATGTGAACCACGGTTTTGATTTGAGAGATGGGGGATGAAGAGGAGAAAATCTACCATGTATGACCTCAGAAATACTTGACTCTTGGACTTTTTGACACAGGACACTTGGGACTAGAGGAAGAATAACATTTATCTTAATGTGACTAATCCTGAGTTTCCAAGTAACCAGTTGAATATGGGTCATTCTAGCCCATTCGATAATTTATCCCTCTGTAACAATGTAGAGTGATCTTTCTGTCCCTAAGGCCAGGGGCATATAACGTCTGCCTTCAATTTGGCACTGCCATGACAACCACAGGCAGGACTTGAAATTCAATAAATCTAGGAACTTTTTAGGTGTGAATTAATTAAATTTTTGACCAAATATAGAAGGCAAATGATATAATAAATACTGAAATGATTAAAGAAATAGTCCTCTGCCAAAGTCCTAGGCAAAGGAGTAAGGATTGGGTCAAATGACCTATAACTTAGTTATAGTTCAGTCAGAGGAAGAGGGGATTGATACTAAAGTTTTGGATTAGCCATGATGTGTGGAAGTAATTTACTCTTTCCTTCTAGATTTCCTACCTTATCCACTCTTGAACTCCGATGAAGAAGAATGGAAGTTGACTGAATCAGCTAGGTTCCATAGAACTGAATGTGAGCCAGGTGTAGATTTTCAGCTCTTCCACTTCTTCCTTATATTTCTTCATACCCCCACTAAGCACACATGCACCATTTCCTTTTCTCCTTTAATAGGGTTTCTAACTTATGTAGAATTGGTGTATGTTTGTAATAGGAAAGAATGGTCCCCTTTCTATACTCATTAGCATTTAAGAAGTGTGAATGAGTACTTGTAACTTCTCATATTAAGTGTATATATATAAAATGTGTAATTGAATATCCCCATCTGGTCTTTATTACTTCATCCTGGCTAACTCATCCCACATATATCTAATATCAGTTTTCTCTGTGGACTATACCTTTTTGGGGAAGACAAGACAGGTTTTTATGCCTATAAGGTTGCATTACTATTAATATATTCTTCATCTTTCCATCTTCACTTTCTATTTTGTTTCCTTCTGAAGTCAAAATGGTACTGGCACTATGGGAATATCCTACCAAGACTTTCCTAGTGCAACAGCCCCCTCACTTCTCTTGTGATCCATATTAGGAATTTAGTTCTGAGAAAAGAAAGAGTGGAGAACCACACAGGGAAAATAGGAGTAGGGAGGGAGTCTGATTATGTGGCAGGGAGTGTGGATATTCTTTGTTAAAGGAGAATTCACAATCCAATATATATAGAGAGACTTCTATTTATTGAGACATATATGCAAAAATTGAATGCCAAAGATTCATTACATAAGCACATACAGTGAAGTGGATGAAACAATAGTATTAAAATTAGTACTGAACCCAGCTTATTCCTTGATCTATGTCCAAAAAAGAGGAACAAAATTTGACTTAGAATGACTGGGTCTTATATGTATCTGTCATTCCTATTTAATATTATGGTTGGTGAGAATCAAATGAAAATAATAGATAGTATTTTATATACAGCTTTAAGATTTGTAAAACATGGACTATCTCATTTGATCCTCACAACATCCCTTGGAAGGTAGGGGCTGTTATCCTCGTTTACAGAGGAAGACACTGAGAATTAAAAGATATTGGACTTGTTCTGGGTTACACAGCCAATAAATGTCTGAGTGCAAATCTGAACTCAGTTCAGGATTGAGTGTAACCAGACCAGTGTTCCCTCAACGACGGCACTTAACTGATCTGTCTAAAAGTTTTCTGACTCCTGTTTTCCCTCCTACTCCTGTTCCTAATAAGAAATCCTAGTCCCAGACTAATCTTCATGCATACATGTAGTCATGTAATTTCTTTGTTCTAAAACCTTTGCTAACTTTCTATAGCCTCCTGCCCCTGCAGAATATGGGTTTTATCCTGTCTTCTGGATTCTTTCATATTAACTTATTCAATGTACTCACCTTTTAGCAAAATTCTCATCTCCAAGATGAGAATCTGGTAGTTTGTTGTCTCCATGATCTACTTATGCTGTTCCAAAGACATGAATTACTGTTCCTTCTCTTCCTCTCCCTCTCTTCTGTGGTTTTATTTCTTCTCCATCACATAGAGATTGACTCATAAACCACTTACATCTTTGATGCCCAGCTTTCCCATAACAACTTTCTTCCCTCTGTACTTCACATAGCACTTCATTTTGTAGTTCTTAAGTCTTTTAAATCTATTATGGATATATCTTTCTCTGCTCCCACTAGATTCATGGGTTCCTTGAGGGTAGGCTTTATATCTCATTAATTCAAACTATTCATCTCTCCAGCCACCTAATTCAATATTCTGCAAGTAACTGCTTAATTTGTGGAGAATTCTAATCCCTTCAGTCTCTAAAAGCCTAATTAAGAATAAGCATTCCCCTCTCTAACATACACAAGAATGAAAAATGCATTTAAAGGGCTTTTAATTTGTGCCATTTTCAGGCCTATCCAACTCTTTGGGACCCCTTTTGAGGGATTTTCTTGGCAGAGATTCTGTCATGTTTTTGCCATTTTCTTCTCCAGTGGAATTCAGAGGAGTTTTAAATCTGGTCTCAAACATTTACTAGCTGTATGACCCTGGGCAAGTAACTTAACCCAGGTTTTGCCTCAGTTTTCTCATCTGTAAAAATGATATGGTAAAGGAAATGGCAAACCACTCTAGTATCTTTTGCCAGTAAAATCCCATATGGGTCAAAAAAAAGTTGGACAAGAATGAAATGACTAAGCAATAACAATATACAAAGTACTGCGCTAAACTCAAGGGAACACAAATACCAAGATGAAGGCTGTCTCTCTCTTACTGGAACTTATTTTCTAATAAGGAGAAACAAAAATAGATCAGGGAGTGGTGACCAGGAAGGGATGTTTTGGTTTGGAGAGTTACACAAGGATTATGGGTGTAGTTAGAGCAAAGTAAATTGGCATACCCTTTCCAAGGGCAAGACAGATTAGATTTCTCTATGGTTCCAGAATTGGAAAAAAGGGTTGGAATATGGAGGCAGTGACTTTGTGACTGGTAAGGAAGTAGATGACCCTGGAAATGGGATGGAGTTGAGTGCACTGCCACAGATACTCGGACCCCATGTCACTGTAATCACTAAGACATAGACTCCCTTTCCCAACTCTTTATCTGGATTTCCATGAGGGAGTAGACTGGATCTTCAGTGCTTGGGAGAACTGAACATATGTATGGCTGAGGGCAAGGGTTAAGGCTGAAGTGAGCTTGGTTCAGGAGTGGTCAAGGACAAACCATGAGTAAGGAAAGCACCCTCTAGGGGATCCACAAAGATCGTAGAACACCTTTTCCTCTATTGCCTACCCCCACTCAGGGGAACCATCTACTCAGAATGACCAGAAAAGGTCAAAAGTGATCTTACCTTGCCTCAAGTGGCCTGATCCAATGCCCAAGACTGCTACAGTTTTTCTCATTATTCACTAAGACAAGGAGATGAGAAGAGCAGGCAGAGTTGGGACTGGTATGAGGTACTAAAGGACTAGAAACTCTGAGGGAAAAGCCTGACTCAGATAGGTTTCCAACAAAAGTACGGTTTGGTAATGTTAATGGGCACCTAGGTGGCACAGTGGATAGAGAACCCATTGTGGGATTAGGAGTACCTGAGTTCAAATCCAGACTCAGACTCTTACGTAGCTTTGTGATCTTGGAAAAATCACTTTACCCTGTTTGCCTCAGTTTCCTCATCTATAAAATGAGCCAAAGAAGCAAATGTAAATCACTCTAGCATCGTTGCCAAGAAAACCCAAAATGTGGTCATGTAGTCAATTTGAAATCACTTAACAACAACAATGTTATTTGATGGAATAACCACTAATTAGATTTAGTTTTCTCATCCTTTTCTGTAAAACAGGTATAATAATAATAATAATGGTATCTTTCTTACAGCTTGTCATAAAGATCAAATGAGATAATTTATGTGAAATACTTTGTAAATGTGAAAGGACAAAGTGTCAACTACTATAGAATTTGCTCGTTGAGAAGTTCATTAAGGACCAGTATAAAGTGAAAAATGAAGACACAAAGCAAGAATTATTTCATTATTGCCTACTGAGAGGGAAAAAGAAAGAAAAGATAGCCCCCTTATTTGCCAGCCTTATGGTCTAGTAGGAGTGAACATGATAATAATAATAATAACCATAATAAGAGTAACAATTACAATAGCTAATATTTAAATAGTCCCTAAGTGCTAGATAGTGTGTTACTTTTTGCAGAGATCATTTGATCCTTCCCACAACCTTGAGAGGTAGGGATTATTATCCCAAATTTGTAGACGAGGAAGTTGAGGCAAAAAGGGATCAAGTAACTTGCTTAGAGTCATATTGCTAGTAAGTATCTGAGACTGGATTTGAACTCAGGTTTTCCTGACTCTAGACTTGGTGGTTTATCCAGTACTAATCTAGCTGCCTGTTGCACAAATAAACATCATATGGGGGAAAATATTATAATTGACCTAACAGGCATATTAATTGCTCAAGCTATTCAAAAAAGAGAAAAAATTTCACTGGTCCAGATTCTTTTCATCTGTTGGTCTTCACCTCACCTGCTTTTGAAGTTCATCAAGTGCATCACAAACTTTTTCTTCAACTCAACCTCTCCTGCTTGGTGACTTCAATAGATTTGATCTTATCCCTTCAAACATCCTGATCTTTTGTTTATTAACAACCTCCTCTACTCTTAAAACTTCAACCTACCCCAGTCACCCACAAGGACTCTTACAATGACCTATTATCAAAAACATTTTGAACTCTGAAATTCTCCTCTCTGAATATAATCTCCTGTCCTTTCATCTCTCTCAGATTCCCATGAACTATTTTCTCATTCCCTTCATCTCTCCCCATTTTCATAGCCCACCACTTTGATTTCACTTTTCTTCCCTTTTTTTGAAACTATAACTAATATAACTAGTCAACTCAGCTATACTTTATCCTCCACTGTACACTCATACACTCACCCTTTGTCCTAATCTAGCACAGCCAAATCGCCAAAATTAAATCACTTCATTCATCCACCTTATGCTAACTAGTTTTCCTACAAATTTAACTAATTGCAATTGGATTTTATGCTGCTTGGCAGTCATCTTATTTATAGCCCAAATTTAGCTGGTCCCCTGATCCTGATAATCTAAAGGAGAGGTGGTCAATCTCCAACGGTTTTTTTTTTTTTTTAATCTTTGTCTATGCCATTACTTTGTGGTTTATTCGGAATCTTCATGCAGATGTTAGCTACAGAATATATTTAGAAACCTCATTGCAAGGACTTAATTAAATACTGTATATCATTTCACAGAAAATGAAAGATTTATTAATGTTGTTGTTTCTGATTCTCCATGACCCCATGGACCGGAGCACACCAGGGGTTTTCTTATCAGGGATCCTGGAGTGGTTTGCCATTTTCTTTGCCAGAACATTTTACAGAAGATGAAACTGAGGCAGAGTTAAGTGACTTCCCTAGCATCACAAAGCCAATAAGTTTCTGGGGTCAAATTTGAACTCAGATCTTCCTGACTCCTGATTCAGCATTCTATCCACTGAGCCATATAGCTGCTAGATTCATGGGAATCAATTAATATACACAAAAAAATGACTAAGGGATCCAAAAATGTTCTGAAAAATTCCATAAACAGATACAGAAAATACTCAGAGCAGTCACAGAGGTTTTGATTTTCAAATGACTCCTCCATTTTTCCAATAGACCCTTTGAAAACTTGAACTTACAAAACATAATTTTTGTAGCACTCAAATAGCAAAACTCTTTCCATGGAAATGTCTCTTAGCCATTCCCATATCCCACTCCATATGATATAGCTTTAGTCCTTCAGCTTTAGGGACCACATGAATGATGCTTCCCACCCACCCACTGTATGGATGCCATTCACAGATTTTGAGGACATTCTTCTTTTCTCTAAAGGGTCTGATTCTTGAATTCTCAAACTTGGAGTCATCTATGGTAATCCCCAAGGTGAGTGACATCTCTAGATGAATGACTATATTAAGATATCACACTGCCTAGGAAATTAAAACAATTTGTCTCCTACAAAGAAAATTGGGATTCAAGAACATTGTCCAGGAATATAGGATCACTTCATTAGTAAGTATCTGAAGCTGGATTTGAACTCAGGTTTTCCTGATTTTGTCAATGATTTGCATCAGAAATGTGCTTGTGAAGGAAATCTACTGCTCCAATTGCTATTATCTCTTAACCTAAAAAGATCTAAATCCATATACTCTTCTCTTAGATTAAGTGTAAGCACACAATTTCACTGGTTCAGATTCTTTTCATCTGTTGGTCTTCACCTTATCTGTTTTTCAGGTTCAAACCTTAGATCACAACCTTTCTCTTCAACTCAACCTCACCTGCTTGGGGACTCTAATAGATTTCATTCTATCCCTTCAAACATGCTAATCTCTTCTTTATTAACAGATTCTTCAACTCCCATTAAAACTTCAACCTTTTTTAAAAAATTAACATGGCATTCATGATATTTTGTTACTCCAGATGTATTTTGTTATTATTTTTTCCTAACTTTCTAAAGGAATACTTCGGTATTTTGGATGATATAATACTAAGTAAATTATTAGGTAGTACTGTTATTTTTACTATATGGATTCATCTTAACCAGGAACAATTAATTTTTCTGACATCTTTCCAACTGTCAGTGTTCCAGAAAAGGGAAACAATGCTGTATAGGGAGAAACTTTGGATTCTCTCCCTCTGTCTGAGGCTGACTTGTGTTTTCATAAATATAGGGCTTGGTCTTTTCCCCCAATATTTGCTTTTGCTGTTATTGTTGTTTTATTTTAGCTGAAGGAAATTATAGACCATGATCTTGTGAGTTTTGAAAACTCAGGAGAGTTAATCGCTTCAAGACCTAGAAGTCCAGACTGGGACTTGATAGTTAACAATGAAAGAAAAAGACCCAGAATAGGGACTGAAGCCATAACATTAGTAAGAGAAATTGCTTGAGGATTTGACTAGAACCCAAAGAGAGAGAAACCAGAGAGAGGACTTCCTACATTTCTATCCCCAGAACAGCCAAACAATGTTTGGTACTTAATACATGCTTGTTAGTGATAATAATAGCTACCATTTCAGATATTGTGCTGAATTCTTTACAAATATATCATTTTTTCCCTCAAAACAACCTTGGGAAAAAGATCCTAGTGTTATCACTCCAATTTCACAAATGAGGAAACTGAGGCAAACAGAGGTTAAGTGCCTTGCTCATAGTCACACAGCTAGGAAGTATTTGAGGCTGGATGTGAACTAGGTGCTTCAATGGTTAGAGTGCCTGGTCCAATTGCAAGAAGATCTGAGCTTAAACTCAGTTTCAGATATCAGCTTTGTGTCTCAGGATAAGTCACTTTACCCTATTTGCTTCACTTTCCTCATCTATAAAATAAGGTAGAAAAGGAAATGGAAAAACTACTCTAGTATTTTTAACAAGAAAACCTCAAAATAAGGAGAACCAAGAGAACAATATATGTGAGTCTAATAAAGTAAAGGGGTTTCCCCAGTGAGACTTGAACAAAAGTTGAGTTCTAATGAAGGTTAGATAGATAGAGACATCAAAAGGCAAAAGGGCAGGTCATCATATACAAAATGGATATTCACCACCTTAGAAAGTAGTAGGAGACTTGAATACCTTAATTGCAACAAGACCGTAAATATTCCTGTAAAGCATGGATTACATTCACCCAGTTACTTATATAAATATTATTGACAAAGGAATGTGAGAAAGAAATCAAGAAAATAATAAATATTCTTTAATATATACTATGTGTTTGATAGGGAGCTAAGCTCTAGGGGGTACCAAAAAAAAATCCAAAGATAGTCCTTGCCCTCAATGAGTTTACAATATAAGGAGGAGAAAATATGCAAACAAATATATATATATATATATATATATATATATATATATGAAACAAGTTATATGCAGGATAAAAAAAGAGTATAATGAAAAGAGGTAAAACATTGGAATTAAGAATGTTGGAAAATGCTTCCTTATAGAATGTAGGATTTTGGCTGGGATAATTTCTGTGAGAGAGATCAGCAGTCAGAGAAGAGGAAGGAGAGCATTCCAGACATGGAGGATGGCCAGAGAAAATACCCTGAGCCAAGAGATGGAGTGTTTTGTTCACAAAACAGTCATAAATTCATTGCTACTGAATTGAAGAGAACATTTGGGGGAATAAGTTGTAAGAAGACTGGGAAGATAGGAAGAGGCTAGGTTATGAAGAATATTGAATAATTGCTCCTAGAGGCAACAAGTAGCCACTGGTTTTGGACTTTTTTGGGGGGGGGAAGATGGTGATATTATTGTGCTTTAGGAAAAATTAGTAACTGAATGAAGAAAGAATTGGATTGGGGAGAGATTTAAGATGGGTAGAACTGCTATAATCAAGGCATGAGGTGATTCACTAGAGTGGTATCAGAAGAGAGATGGGGGCATATTTGAGAGATGCTGCAAAGATGAAATCAGGAAATCTTGAAAACATCTTGGATATGAGAGGTGAGAGACAGTGACATGATCAGAGCTTTTATCTAGGGGACATCTTCTAGAGTTGTGGGGTTGGGGAAAGACGGAAGAAGCCTTGATAATTGAAGAATGTTACTTGCCATACCTACATAGACATTTAGTGATTTATCTGCGGGGAGGATTTTGATCCCTAATGACAAAAAAAAAAAACAAGTCATGCCCATGAGGTTAAGTACATGTTAGTGCCAGGGGCAAGGGGTAGAAGCAGCAGAGATAGTGATAATAATGAACCTTCTTCTGTGCAACATCTTCCAGTTTGAGGTTTGCTTCTTTTTGTTCCCATGGAACTAAGGTGTGGCAGTAGACCATAGTAGAAGATGGGGAGGATAAGGTCATAAATTGGCTTAGAAAGAAGGAACAAGAGAAACCTCAAAATGGTCCATCCCAACTTAATTTATGGAGTATATTACAAACCCTAAGGATATATGATTCATGCTGATACATCAAGACAAGCATCTGTACATTATAGTATAGCACATTTTCAAAGTATTTTCCCATATTTTATCTCAATGTTCCTTCCAACAGCCATAAGAGTTATACCAATATTATTGTCTCACTATCAAATGGGTGAAAAAAGTATAAAAGTTTAAGTGGCTTGCCTAAGATCACATATCTAATAAGCTGCTGAATAGGTTAAAAAAAAAAGCTCAAATCTAATACTTACTTCCTGGTGACTTTTTATAAATTATTTCACTCCTCTGGGCTTCCTTTTCCTCCTTTAAAATAAGAATACTGGAATAAATGACCTCTAAAGTCCCTTTCATCCTATAATAATTCACTGTTCTTTCCACTATAGAATTCCATCTAAATACATACATGTTTAGAAACTAGAGTCTTCCTCAGACACACTGATGCCCAGGTACCTACATTACCATTTGGACAATAAAAGGCACATTTATCAAATTAAAATACAGTAACAGTGGACTCAGAAGACATGAACTTCTGAAAATTCAGAATGGACAACCAATGCCAAACTTAGGGTTACATAGAGTCAAAAGGAACATAACTCACTCTGGGGGTTTGGAAAGTGAAAGGAGACCTCCTATAGAGATGGAATCAATTCCTTAGACTTGCTTCTGCCCCACCCCAAGGAAGAAACAATTTCTTGGCCTCCCAGGCTTCTCCAAAGGCTAAAAGGTATCTTTCCCAGCAAAGTCTGCTCCTAGAACTAAGAGACTCAGAAAAGCAAAGAGATGGGAAGAAGGGAGTAGGAGAATGGTTATTATGAAGAGTCTAGTCAGAAATAAAAGAGTAAGGACCTTCCCTAGATCCTTTCCTAGGACCCACATATATTCAGGTCCTGTGATGATTTCATATCCCCTACAATAGATTAGAATCAGGAAAAACTGATGGATCCCTGCCAAAAAACTGCTCACCTCCTCATCTCCTTTCTTCAGTCTCTCTTTCCTGCTCTCTCTCCTTCCACATATCAAAGATTCCATTTGTTTTACATATATTCATATTTACAATCTAAATTAAATCCTTACTCATTTGCCAATGTATTTGGGTCAGAAAGAGGGGAGGGGAGTAAAGAGCTGGCAGCAAAAGGAGCTGAGGTCTCCTTATTTCCTAGTTCCTGTTCTGGAGCTAGAGACCTCATGCCCCCAGTTGCCCAATAGTGTCTGGGAAACACACAAATTTGGCCCCGTTCCTGCGGGGGTCCAGCCTCCGCGGGGTCCTTGGAACCTGACAGGAGGGATAAATTCTGCGAAATGAGTTGAGTCAACAAGGGGGTAAAGGCAGGAGCAGGTTGACTGACTGTCAACTGCTTGGATTTATTTCTATAGTCTCAGAATCATGTATGTTTCAAGCAAGCAAGCTAAGATCATTTCCTTGGTTACAAAAGTGTTCAATTTTCAACATCAATCATATAATTAATTCATGTGGTTACAAGTTTTAATCATGTGATTACAAGTTTAATTAATAATCATATAGTTAATTGATTTCTTATCCCTACTCAGACCATGATGACCTCAACCTATCTGTTACCTTATTCATTACTATATTGTATAATTGTTAATTCATTTAAAGTTATTAATTAAGCAATTCTTTTAATAGAAAGTTCTTTATATTTTCTGTGTAGGTAATGTTTTTTGATACACTTCCTTAACAATCCATAGTGAGAGTCTTTATGCTTGTCCACCCAGCCATTAACTCTTACAATAACCAATTTTTCTTTCAGGCCTTGTTGATAGAAACCACGGTTTCTGTGACTTTTTTATTTTTTCCTGTGAAACTTAGGCTGCTGGGGTTCACATATCAGTCACCTGTAGAAACTGTTTTCTCACCCTCTTTTTCATATATTCCTGTGTGTGATAAGGGGGGGTGGCAAAACTATTAATTTCCCTGGAATTGTATCTGACCCATCTTGTATCTGTTTTCCCTGCATATATATATTCTGACATCTACTTGGAATTCCCAATGTTGGCTTTTTCAGAGATTTCATAATGTTGAAGCCTTTTGTATACCTCAGGGAGAGGCAGTCCTGTTAAATTTGGACAGAGTTTACAATCTGTTTTATTCAAGGAATTTTTCTGAAATCCTTCCTTTATAGTCATTCCACTATTAGGGTGAGTAAATATTGCAATCAATAATAGACCTATAAATATTGGTTTGCATAGAATCCCTATATATATTGAAGAAGGAAATGTTCCATCAGGCAGTGTGACTGCCTTGAGTCTTCTTGCTGTGACTGTGTCAAACAGCTTAGAGACCCTGGCTCCCAACACATTCCCTTCTTGCAAATTCAGCTAGGACAACACCATGCCCTTTTCCCAGCTCTTCCCCACCCAGCCCCCAACCTGCCACCCCACCCTGCTCAGGTATCTGCTTCTGAACTTGTCCCATCCCCCTTCACCTCAGCCTGGCTGCTGCCAGTTCTGGGAAAGTCCTAATTGCCATCTACCACCCTAAACCTAAAGCCCTAGAGATAAAACCACTAACCCAAAGGCAAGAGAGACCCATTGCCCCTGAAAGTTGGAATTGTAAAAAGGGAGATAGGGAAGCGGGCATGTGTGTGTGTATTTGGGGGGGAGGGTTCCTGATACTAATCTCCTTTTATAAGGGATATGAAATTATCATTGGACTTAAAAAATCCACTTCCATTTTCATTTCATTTTATCTTATGGGGAAACTGATACCCAGAAAGGAGAAATGATTTATTTTTCTTTCTAGTACAAGAGGTAATCCTTATCTTTGGATAAGTTCTTTAACTCTTCTCATTCCAAAAGCTATTTAGCCAAGCGTTTATCATGTATTCTTTCAGTACTCTATAGTATCCATTGATAGATTCTGTTACCCACTCTGGACCCCTAAGTTCCATCTTTCAGCTTTTTTTTTTCCACTCAAAGTCTTTTTGATGTAAGATGAAAATTAGAAAACTTCAGTGAAGGTGAAGGATAGGATAATCTCATGGGTATTCAAATAAGAGACTAATATCCATCATTTCAACATACGCTGCAAAGAACACTAGAAAAAGAAAAGAGCCCAGACAGGGCTCTGTGAAGAACCCTCTCAAGACTTTAGAGAAGTCAATAAAAATTCCGTTCTCAGTTTTCTCATGAACATAAACCGAGGTGATTGGACTTGTTGAACTCCTATCTTTGAACTCCTTATCTTTTTAGATTTTAAGAATTCTATTCTCTCTTCCAGACCCCCATGCTTATAGCTTCAAGACCATCTCAGACATGCCTTCCAGAGTCATAGCATTGGATATAGGGTGTGGATGCCCCACCTGCTTACATCCCTCTGACTGGAGGTCAGGGTAGGGATAATATTCAATTTCATTTCCTCCCCCAACAAGTCTTGGATAACTTAGCCTGCAGTTTCCCGCCTTCCCCATTCTCTTCCCTCAAAGTCAAGTACATTTCAAAGCTGGGTGGGGTCAAGGTGTTTGGTGTCCTGTGATTGGGAAAGTCCTCCTTCGGGCACATGTTCTATTCTCCCTTCTTGCCCCCCTAAGCACCCACCTTCAGTCCTGATTTCTCCTTATATTTCATTACCAAGCAACTCGCTCACCTAAGAGTACACTTTCAATCCTGTCACATCCTTGACTCTGAAGGGTTTTAATTCCAAAAGGATGACCTTGAGAAAGGATGATTTTACTTGCATTCTACATGCAGATAGTCAATAATATTTATTAAGTATTTCCTATGTGGCAGGCAAGCATTGAGGATTCAAAGAAAGACAAAAGGCAGTCCCTGCTGTCAAGGAGTTCATGATCTATTTGGGAAGACATGCATGCAAGAGAAGATAAACAAGCAATATATATAGGATAAAGGAAGTAATAGCTACAGAAGAAAGGGACTAGATCATGCCCTGTTACTCTGGATGATGAGGGAGTTTGTGAAATGTTAGAAATTTTTCCAACTACTAGCTCCCATCTTTCTCATTTCTTCTCCAGGAGCCAAAAAACCAAAAAGATTTAGTGACTTCAGAAAATAGGATTTTCCTTGACTGCTTAGGGAGCTAACTTGTGAACATTTGGGAAATATTGAGGTAGGATAGGTAGAGATATAGTACAATGGTGTGTGTGTGTGTGTGTGTGTGTGTGTGTGTGTGTGTGTGTGTATCTTTATATGCAGAAGATAAAACAATGACCAAATCCAAAGAGCTTGATGTGGGGAGAAAGAGATTGGGGTGAAGGTTTCAGTGGTTTAGAAACTATAGAAAGGAATCTAGAAGAGCTTTCAGACTTTGATATATTATAATAAATCTCCAATATCTTCAGACCAGAGTCCTGAGACTCATGGAACCTCAAATGAATGATGGGAGGTCAGGAGTCAAACTTAGGGTGGAGCAGGTTGAGAACCAAGGAAAGAACAGTATCAGCTCAGGGTCTAGTCTCATGAAAATGCAGGGCCCACTAAACTTAAAAGGCTTAACAGGAACAAAGCTTGGATTGGACCCTCTCCCATCATCTGCTACCTGCTTACCCTAGGAAACTAGGCACTAAGAATCATGAAGAGGCCTAGAGGAATACTCTGTGACGAAGGATTTTGGGGGTGGGGAGTTGAGTTCAATTCAAATTTCAGGGACTAGAGGACACTGAATTTGGGTTCTATGTAATATGTGAGTGAAAGTATACTGAATATGGACCAATCCTTTTATTGGTCATATAATTTCTATAAAATATTGATGTTTTAATATTTAATATTTATTGGATTCTAGCTTAATCCTTATTCAAAGTAAACAGTCCGGGCACTAATAATATCTAATCCCATCCCAATCCCACCCTCCTTTTTCATGGCTCTTGTCCAATTGCTTTTTTTTTCTAAGGAAAGTCATATTTATCTCAAACTTGAAATGTTTTTTTCTTACCTACCCAGGCCCCACCCTGCACTTCAAAGCCAAGGAGTTTAGAAGGGGAGAAGAGTTGGGGGGAGGGATTGAGAATTAGAATGTAGGAGGTAGGACATGAAAATGGTTTTCTATTCAACTGGAGATGAGTATTGGGTAGTGAAAAGGATGTCTAGGGGTCTGAAAAGATGAGTGATGATGTCTAGAAGCAATTAGGAGAAATTCCTGATAGGCGAAAGCTCTGTGTATATGACTATGTGTGACTATGTACATAGGCACACCTGCTGACCTGTCACTCCTATTCCTCGCAGGCTTTATGAGTTCATACTGGTGCTGGTGAACCCACTGACCGGAGCAAACTCCAAGCTGAGTGAGCACTGGCTTATTAGTCTGTCCTCACTCTCCCGAGCTCCTGCTCCATTCTCACAAGCATCCAGCTGCCCATGACTGCCCATGTCAGTTGACCTGGGGATTACTTCATGTTTTCCAATACAGAATCAGTAGTAGTTTTGTGAATGGGGAGTAGCTGAGTGGTAGGAGGAGAGCTGAGTAGAGAAAGATGGGGATGGAGGGTGTTGCCACAGAATGAAAAACAGAAAAATAAGGTCAAGAGAGACAAAATCCCAGATACAAAAGAGGTAAATCACATGCACAGTGACAGAGATTGAGTCAGAGGAAAACAGACAGAGGGCCAGAGGTAAAGACAGAAAGAGAAATCTTGAAACAGAGCCCATAGACAGGGTAACAATGTTCACAAAGAGCTAGCAAAAGTATACCTATGCCAGACATCTCAAACAAACCAAAGCTAGATCTTGGTACTCTTTATACTTAAGATAATAGAATATTTTAAAACACACATGGAGATATATTAAGTAGGAACATAAACCTACCATTTCTTGCTTTTAGCCCCCTGCTGGAGTGCAATCTTCAGAGTTTGGGTGCTTCTTCTGCTCTTCCTGCTGTGTGTGTGTGTGGGGGGAGCCCTCAACTTTACTCCCTGAAGGCCTGAGGTCAGATGGGCAAGACAGGGGCAGGAAGAACTGGTTTGAACAAATACTAACTGGACATTCCCTGAGGCTATGGAGCCCTCTGTCCTGCCCCAGCCTTCCCAGTTTTATTTCAACAGACCCCAATTTCCATTTATAGTCAAACCTTACCTGGGTTCTAAACCACACAGATTGTTCTCAAGTGGTGATGTACTGGGGTGGGGGTTATGAGAGACACCCCCCCCCAGTGACTTGTATGAGGACAATTGTCACCATCATGAGGAGAAAAAAGTAAAATGTTAACATTTTTTCTTTCTCCTCACAGAGAGGGCATCAGTGTCTAGAGAAGGATTAAACCCAGTAAAAGAAGCAAGGAGGGTCATTATTTCTCCATTCCCAACTCAAATATCTCTTTGTTTTTTAACCCCCATCCTTGTCTGAGTTCTTTGGGGCTCTGCCTGGAGCTGCAGAGAAACAGGAGGTATGACGTTGGTCAAAAGGTGGACCAAGCACCAGGGTAATGGGCACAAAGGTCCTGAGTTCAAGGTCTGGGATTAAACTCCACCCCCTCTTCCTGAACCCCCTGACCCTAGAGGATGGGGGGGGTGGGACTGACAGTCCCTCCTCTCCTAATCAGACCACATTGTTTGCTCAGGGTGTTTGGCCCTGGCCTTGAGCCCATCAGCCAGAACTGTAATAGCTTTTAGTCCTGGGTTGGACTCATTAGTACTGAAGACTGTCCCCTCTGATCTATATCAGACATGGCACCCAGGTCTCTGCCATGGACGCTACTATTCCTTGCCCTCTTGCCTTCTTCTTCAGCCAAAACTGTCCCCTCCCCCGATCTCTGATAGTGAAACTGTCCAGGAAGGACATTTCAATTCAGTTCAAGGATTTTATTTTATTTTATTTTAATTTTTTGCAAGGTAGTGGGGTTAAGTGACTTGCCCAAGGCCACACAGCTAGGTAATTATTAAGTGTCTGAGACCAGATTTGAACTCAAGTACCCCCGACTCTAGGGCCAGTGCTCTATCTACTGTGCCACCTAGTTGCCCCTTTAGGTGTTTTTTTTTCAGTTCAAGGATTTAAAAAATGCCTTTTATTCATGAAGAACATACTGAACAAATAAGGACAAAGATAAAATATGAGAAGAGAGATCCAGAATAGCTTTCTTAAAGTTCTGGGCATTTGTATACAAACACAATTATCAGTAACTAGCTATGTGATCTTGAGCAAGAATACCTTTATGTCCTCTGGGTCTCAGTGTCTTCACTTGTAGAACAGATCAGCTGATCTGTAAGATTAGAACTGGAAGGAGTACTAGACTTCTAACTCAACTCAGACGCTATTTAGCTGTATGACAATGAACAAACCTTTTAACTTGGTTCGATTCAGTTTTGTCATCTGTAAAATGAGCTGAAAGAAATGGCAAACCGCTCTGGTATCTTTACCAAGACTTCAAATGGAGTCATGATTGGAAAAAACAACTGAATAACAAAAATCCCACTCTTTCATTTTACAGATGAGAAAACTACCTTAGAAAAAGAAAGTTATGTGTGACTAATGTCTCATAGAATCAAGATTCACACACAATTCCTCTCATTCCATATTCATGCCTCATCCCACAACAAAATGCCCAACTCCTGGCTTTCATAGGATCATAGTTTTAAAAGTGGAAAGGCCATCTGAAGATGTTGAGACCAAAGATGTCAACTTGTTAGATGAGAAAATGGAGATCCAGGCAGGTTAAGGGAATCAGAGATGGAATTTGGCCCCGGGTCCTCTGACTCCAGTCTATATATATCACATATATGGTATATTTCTCTGAGATCAGGATCGAAACCCCCCCCCCCTTTTTGTTTTGTTTCTTTGTTTGCTTTTACTACACCTGAAACATAATACATTCTGCTCTAACCTTTTCCCCTTACTCTGTGGGTATCTTTCTGCTTCAAAGGTGTTTCTTGTAAACAACATATTAAATGGAGAGAGAAAGAGTAGACAGGTTTGAGGCGCAATGCCCAGTGGCGAAGTACGGTTCTAATCCCCCCTCTATGAGACCTGGAGCAAATTTCTTGCCCCCTTTGAATCTCAGTCTCCTCATGTAGAAAATGAGGGGATTGGACCAGAGGATCCTGCGCCCCCTTGGTTTCAACTTTCAGGATTCTTGGAGGACTGGGGTGGGGGGGAAGTCGCGGATTTGGTGGAAGACAACATGAGTTTGAATCTTACATGTGCTCTTTACCAGCTGTGTGACCTCACCGCAGCCATCTCCCCCCTCCTCTGGACTTGTTTCCTTATCTGCAAAGTGAGGAGGGGGAAGGGGGCAGCCTAGCTGATCTCGGCTGCCCCTCCCCCGCTCCGGACCGTGGGCCCCTTTCCATGGTCAGAGCGGCTGCTCCCACGGATTCGTGGCGTGGACGTTCTCTGCTTCCAGTCCTGGAGAAGCAGGCGGGAGCGGGCGGCCAGCAGCAGTCACCGGAGAAGAAAGAGAGGGAGTAAGGAGCTCGAGAGGAGCAGAGGACGGAGGAGAAGGGGCTCCGACAGAAGTGATGGCCCCTGGTGGCCCCCGGCTGCCCGGGCCCGGGCCATCCCCCCTCGCCCTACCTGCCCCCTTCCCTGCGTCCCGGACTTTTCCGGCGACTCCTCGGGAGGGCTCCCCAGCTCCCAACAATCCTCTCCGTCCTTTGGGGGCGGGCCTGGGGGCAGGGAGAGGGACCGGCCCCGGGCGGGAGCTTGCGCAAGCCTCAGGGACCAGCGGCGGGCGGGCGGGCCGGCCTCCGGCAGCCTGTCTCTTTAAATCTCAGGTAATTTGGGAGGCGGAGGGTGTGTCGGCCCTGCTTCCCGCGGGCTCGCAGCTTCGGGCCCAGCAGAGCCGGAGTCGGAGCCGCAGCTCCTGCCAAGGGGGGACGGTCCCGAAGCCCTCGGGTGGCCCGGGCCCAGCGGTCTGGGGAAAGCTCCCGGGGCGGGCGCTGAGAGCCTGCGGCCGGCGGGGAGAGGCGGAGCCCCGCACCCGAGACGGGACCTCTGCAGAGCGAGGGCCGGGGCCGGCTCGCCCTCCGTCCCGGCGATGTGGCCCCGCGATTGAGCCCTGCCCCGATCTGGCCCCGGTCCGGGTCCCGGGCCCGAGCCCCCGGGGAGCCAGCCCCGCACCCCATGGGGGTGCCCCTCCCCAAGGAGCTAGGACTGCTCCCCAGCCTGTGGGGCAAGATCTGCCAGTACCTCCAGGGACGGGAAGCGTGGGACCGGCGCCTGGATGAGCTGAACCTGCTGCAGCAGAAGAGGTAGGTGACGCTCGGCCCCCGCGGGCCCCCGCCACTGCTGCTCTCTGTCTTCCTCAGCCGCCACCCTCTCGATGCCCAAACTGATGAGCTTGCTTTGGAGCCGGCCCCGAACCGCGATTTTCAGTTCAGTTCTTGGAAGGAGTATTTATTTTTGAGGGGGCGGCAAGGAAGCTCCAAAGTTTCCCGAAAAGTCAGTCTCCGAGCCCTTGGAAGTCCAGGTGGAGTAGAAACCGCCCCGCCGATTGGATAAGACTCGGGCTGCATCCCGAAGGCATCTCCTCCGACCTCGGACTAGGAACATTCTGCTCTGGGGAGACAAGATGCTCTGGTCAGAGGTGGGGAGGGAGGGAGGGGAGGCTTGCGATGGATAACCACAGTCCCAGCCTCTGATCATTATAGAGGGCCAAGACTCCCAGCTGCCCTGGAGGGCCACCGGACGGGCTCTCCCCCATTCCTGGAACTATCTCCCTTCTCTGCTCCCGACCAGCGACTTCCCGCTCTTCCTCCCAGAGCTCCCCCCCCAAAAAATCCTACCTCCCGGATACTTTCTTTAACCCCCATAATTCAAGTGCTTTCCCTCTTTTCATTATTTCCCACTTCCCTCTGTTGCTAGCTTTGTAGATATTTGTTTGCATGTGGTCTGCCTCTTAGACTGTAAATTCCTTGAGGGCAGGGACTGTCTGGCTTCCTTCTGGATCTCCTCTGCTTGGCACTTGCTGGCACCTTGCAAGTTAGACAAATATGTGTTAAGTGGAATTGAATGGTGTAAAGGAGCTTGAGCTGTCTCCTGAAGAGCTTCTTGAGGACAGAAACCAAGCTACTTTAGGTTTGTGTGTATATCCTTGCACATAGTAGGTGCTTTTAAACAAATTTTTGAACTAGAAATAAAACCGACTTATGTGTTCAGAAGACCTAGGTCCAAGTCCTTTCTATTTACTGGCTGTGTGACCAAGGGTGATTCACTTTATGTCCCTCAGTCGCTTGTTTCCTTATTTATAAAATGGGAAAAAATATTTTCAGTACCCTAACTCTAGGGATTGTTGAGAACAAATGAAAAAAAATTAATATGAAATCACTTCCTAGTTGTAAACTACTATTATTCTCAGCTCTCTTTATATTCTTTATACTCCCAGATAGAATTTCTGGCAGTCTGGAGTCTGCCTTCAGTTAGCTTTGATCCTTTTGCAGATCCCTGAGGCTTTCCCACCATTGTTTCCACCCACCACCCCCTCTCCTCTGGGGACCTCTGGGACTCCCTGCTCTGGAAGGAAAGGAGAGGAGTGGTTCTCTGTGAGTGAGTGTGTGTGTGTGTGTGTGTGTGTGTGTGTGTGTGTGTGTGTGTGTGTGTGTGTGTGTGTGTGTGTAGGGAGGGGATATTGGACTCCAAAGAAGTGATCTTTCAAATGCCTTACTACCTCCTTCCTACACCCTAATCTTCCTCCCAACCAGGCAACAGGAGTTAGTCACGTTCCCTATTTGATAGGGACTTCCCCAGACCCCTAAGAAGTCATAAAATGTTTCTATTCATAATAGAAATATTTGACTCCTCTTCCCCCTCCCCCTAGACTCTGGGTGTCTCTTTAGTTCCAAACTTGTCATAGTCAGGAAGGAAACTGGGCAATTGAAGCAGAATCCCCCTCTCCCTAGTTAATCACCAGATAGTAGGGTTGGGTGGGCTTACCTTCTTTTTTTTATTTGTACTTCCTCTTCTCTCACCTCACTCCACCCAGATCTCTCCCCCTGGGCTGGAAGGGTGGGTGGGGGAGAAGATGTTTTGTGGATGAGATCTTGGGTTGACACAGGGGTGCTGTTGTTGGGGAACAGGTGATCACTAGTTCCATGGTCTATCCATGAGCTGGTGTGACACTCCCCCCCCCCCCCCCAAGAATGGGAGCGGAAAGTCCCAAGGGCTTAGAGTGGGGAGCCTTAATTTCCTGAGTTCTGGTTGAAAGCAGTGTGTGAGACCAGAATTGAAGCATATAGAGCCTGTCACTTGATTTCCTTCTATAGCTCCATTCTGGTATGGAGAAGACTTTGAGGAAAGGTACACTCACTGGATCTTTCTCTGCCTCCTTTTCTATCTAAAAATCACATTACCTGTTGAATAACCTTAGTGAGCCTCTGGAGGAGAGTAATAGGTAAAACTTCTGAGACCACAACTTTGCCCCTTCTGAGATAGTCTTTTCTTCAACCTGAACACCCACTTCAACCATTCATGTCCTTTTCTATTTCCCCTTTTTGTTGGCTTTCTACCTTAGCACTGTAAACTTTAATCCCTCTATTTTAGTTACTATATCATGGGACACTGATAGTGCCTTCTTCATCTATCAAAATAAAGGAATACTACTTAATATATCAGTATATAATATATATAATCAACATTTCCATAATGATTTGTGGTTGTTACAAAGTATTTTTCCCTGCTTACATTTTTGTATCCTTCACACATGTTAGGAAGGACCTCTGAAACAGAATCCCAGTATTTAAGACTGGAAACTAGGAGCTAGGATCTCAAACAGAGATTCTAAGTGGGAAAAATCTCTAGTAGAGCAGGAAAGACTTCATTTTATTTCATTTAAGCTTCTCTTCCTAATTTCCCCAATCGCCCCCCCACCCTTTTTTTTTTAGTTTTTTGCAAGGCAGTGGGGTTAAGTGGCTTGCCCAAGACCACACAGCTAGGTAATTAAGTGTCTGAGGCCTGATTTGAACTCAGGTCCTCCTGACTCCAGGACCCATGTTCTGTCCACTGTGCCATCTAGCCGCCCCTAATCGCCCCTTTCTTATCATTATGACCTATATTCATATGAATATAAATTCAGAGTGAGAAGGGACTTCCAAGGTCACTTAATCTAATCACTTCATGTTACAGATGAGGAAACTGAGACCTAGGGAAGTTGTGATTTGTGTAAGGTCTCACAGGGAATAATCAATAACCAAAGGTGGGATATGAACCCAGGACCTCTGAATCAATATTCTTTATGTTGTCTTCCCCCATTTGCTGAATGAATGGGAAATCAGCCTTCTAGACTAACTCTGGCCCCATCAGCTACCTTTAGTCTAGTGGGATTCAATTTGAGCTCCATAATTTTTTCTGATTCTACCCTCCTCCTGGGTCCTTTATTAAGGATAGCTGAAATAAACAGAAACAAAAGATTGAATGCATGTGAGCTCTTTATTGAGTAGGGCCAGGGAATAGCATCTACACTTAATAACATGTTTGTATACATTCAAATTTATCTGGCTGGGTCACCTTGAACAAATCTCTTCACTTCTTTGAGCTTCCCTGTTCCACCTGATGATCCATAAGAGCATAGAATTAGAGCTACAAGGGACACCAGAGATTCTCCCCCACATGAATGTGCTACATTCTCTTGGATTAGATACTTCCTTTTCCTACTGGATTGATGTCACTTCAGTTCATTGCTTTAACTTCTCTCTGTTGGTGGCCTAGTAATGGGGATGGGCTCATGCATGTTTTTGCATGTTTCTGTTTAAGTCCATAGGGGGGTGGTCTGTGATTCCCAGTGTGTTGTCTTCTCACCCAATTCAGATGACGCTGTATTTGATTTATGTTTACAATGTCTCAATGTCTCTATCTATGTCTTGGGAAAATGAGCTGAGGTTCAGAATGCAGTCTCAGATACTAGTGTCCTGGAAAAGCTGTTTACCTATGGCTCTTCATTTTTCCTTCTTAATCTCTGAGAACAGTCTGTACGGAAGCTGAAGTTGATGGTACTCTGCCCCCAACACCTCTCCCTGCTCCTTCCTCAAGAAAACAAACAAAAAGTTCTCAGTCAGGTGAGAATCAAAACTACTAGAGTAGTATGGGCTGCTAGAAACAGTTCTTTCTTGAAGTCTGCCACTAGGGACCTTAGGCAAATCATTGCACTTCCCTGGACTTCAGTTTTTTTATCTGTATAATGATGAGATTGGAATAGATGATCTATAAAGTTACTTTCCAGTTCTAATTACATGATCACCATGTGACCTTAAACTTAGTTATGGAAGCCTCAGTTTCCTTATCTTTAAAATGAGGTGAATAATATGTACCCTACCAACATCAGAGAGCCATCATATCAAGTGAGATAATGAAGATGAAATTACTTGGTAAATTGTTAATTATTTTTTTAGTAAATTTTATTTTATTTTTTCCAATTACATGTTAAGATAGTTTTTAGCATTCATTTTTTAATAAAATTTTGATTTCCAAATTTTCTCCCTCTCTCTCTCCCTTTCTTCCCCCCCCCTTCCCAGAAAGGCAAGCAATCTGAGATAGGCAAGCAATCTGAGATAGGCTATATGCATTCATGTTAAACATATTTCCACCTTGGTCCTGTTGTAAAAGAAACAGAACAAAAGGGGAAAACTTCAAAAAACAAAAATAAAAAATGAAAATAGTATTAACTGCATTTAGCCACCATAGTTCATTCTCTGGATGTGGATAGCATTTTCTGTCACAGGTCTTTTGGAATTGTCTTGGATCACTATATTGCTAAGAAGAACTAAGTCATAGTTGATCATTGCACAGTTAAACTGCTAAATTTTATGTAAATATAAAGTCTTATCAATAATGCTATTGATCATATTAATTCTATCACATGTATAATGTATTGTGTAGTATTTATTAATAATAATCTCAGTCCCTATTTGGAGGCCCCAGTAGTCCACCTTCTTGTGTTCTAATCATTCCCTGCCCATACTTTGAACTAAAAGACCATATATACCCCTTCCTTCCTCACATACATATACCCACTAACATTACAAGTCCTGTTTACCTAGGCCCAATTGATGGGGGTCTATATTCTGCCCTGTCTCCAAGCAACAGAATAAACACATTACACTGTTGGACACAATGACACGGAACATCACACTTTCCTAAGAACTGAGATGGAAAAAAGCAAAGTGGAACATAGGGAAGAGGTCACAGGTGTTCAGGTGCCAGGTCTCACAGCCCCAGGAGATTAAGGGACAGGACCCCCGAGTTTGAACAGAAGATGTGAAGTGATTTATTAAGATTTCTCAGTTTTATGGAAGATGAAACTCCCATTTCTTAGGAAGAAGGAAAGAGTGTTTAATTAAATAAAGGTGTTTAATTAGGGTCAAGAATGGACTAAAGAACATTCTATGTCTTACCCAACATAGTGAAGTGGAAAGTGCACGGCTATTAAAAGTCAGAATATCTGGATTCATGTTCTGGCTGGGTAGCTTGCTTATTGTATGACCCAGGCATATCATTCAATCTGTCTCAGGCTCCTTTTCCTTGTCTGTAAAATGATACTAATAACATTTTTACCATAAATCACACAGAGTCATTTAAAGGAAGGCACTAAAGGCATTATATGAAGGCAATTTATTTATTATCATCATTATGGAGATAATAGTAAGCTTTACTCCTTACTAGTTTCTAAAAAGTTTCCTGAGGAGTAGTAAATATGGTTTGGCTTTATGTATCCCCAGCACTTAAGCATAGTGAATTTGGACATAAGTGTTTAATAACTATTTGGTATTTGTTGGTTTGAATTTAACTGGACTTTGGGGAAGGCGATGAGATGGGAGTGATTTCTAAGACAGGTTTCTAGTGCTCAGATAATATGATTCTACAGGCTCCAGAGAGAGCAGGGTGGGAGCTCTGTACACAGGATCTTAGATGTCTATCTATAAAGGTTAGCAAAAATAATCTGGTCAACACCCTCATTTTATGAATGAGGAAACTAAGGAACAACAGGTTAAGTTACTTGCCTATGGTCATAAAGGCAATAAGTGTCAGAGTTAGAACTGGAATTCAGATCCTCCGATTACAAAGTCAACACTCTTTCTACTGAACTATACTGCAACTTATTTAAGATAAGCTCATTCCAAGATCCAGTTCTGTTTTTTTTTCTGCTTTCATATTTCTTTCATCCATGAAAATTCATAGAATGAAATAAATTTCATAATGTTAGTACCCTTGTCATTTTCAGAATCCCTGTGGAGCTGATTATTGGGTCATTGAAGGGAACTTAGTTACCATCCTAAATTTCCTTCTTTTGGGGATTTTTCAGATTTACCAGAAAGAAGCTAAATGGATAGGGCTTTTGGTTGGTTTGAAATATTACTGATTCTGTCTCCCAGAAGAGAAATTCTACCTAGCTTCACTGTTAATGGGAATAATAATCTATAAAACACATAAGTCTTTAAGAATTATAATCGCTTTACATTGGATACTTACTCCTCCTCTGTCCTTCAAGGCAACCAAGAAGAAAGGCTAGGCAGTGGTAGAGGGAGGGAGGCAAATATTCTGTCATTCCAAGAGAGTTGGGGCAAAGTAAAGAATAAAAGTTAGTAGCATTTAGAACCATTTTTGAACCTGCCTCTGCATTCTTTTAAAAAGAAACTACTTTATTCATTTACTTATTTGATACCACCCCTCCCCAGCCATTAGATGGGTCATGAAAGAGTAGAGAGATATTCTCTTCTGTGAGTCTATTGTCTCCTAAAGCAAGATATGGCCAATCAAGAAGGAGCAGGGGTTAAATGGAGAATAGAATTTAGGAGCCTCTAATACTATTTTGATACTTATCCCTGCATTTTTTCTTGCTCTTCATTCAATGAATTCATTTCATTCATATCTTAAGAGAGTTAGGCCACATTCAAATAGGTTGTTGTTCCTGTGACACTGCCTAGCCTCACCCCTCCACTTTGAGTGTCCTCTAGTTCCAATCTTTTAAAGCTCCCAAATTCCAAATTTTCAATCTTACTTTCTTTCCCTCCTTCTTCCCTCGAAACTATAGTCTTACACAAGAACAACTTTTAACCAGCTCAATGTGACTCAACCATGTTATATGGTTGCCAAAAACAGCGACTGCAATTGTAGGCTCTGTTAATAGAACTATAGTGCTCAGAACAAGGAAACTTCATTGTACTCTGCCCAAGTCAGACTGCATCTGGAAGACTATATTCAGTATGTGATGGTGTACTTTAAAAGGAATATGGGACAATTATTAAGGGAAAGGTGACCAGAAAAGTGATTTATTTGAAAACATATGGAATGATTAACCAATCTACAACTATGGATTCAGCATCCATTAGGTTCTGGAGATACAGAGACAAATTATGAAACATTCCTCCCTCAAACATCATCATGAAGGTAATCATAAGCTACATTACTCCTACACAGTGATAGGAATGGGGAAGGTTGAGTAGGGATGAATAACTTGGGGAAAAGAAAGGAGATGATTTTACATTGAGGGGGAGATAAATGATCACAGCCTTCAGATATTTTAAAGAGCACCATTTAGAAAAGGAATTAGACTTATTCTATATAGCTTCAGAGGGAAGTGATTGAAAGGGAGACAAATTTCATGGCAGGATAAGGCAGCTCTAATAAGTCAGAGGCTATCTGATAATGCAGCAGGCTTTTTGGGAAGCAGTGACTTCCCTGTCAACAGACATGTTTGAACAGAGGCTAGACCACCTGTTAGGGATAGAATAAGAAGTTGGACTAGCTACCATTAGCAGGGCAACTAATTGGTCCAATGGATAGAATACTAGCCTTGGAATCAGGAGGATGGGAGTTCAAATCCCAACTCAGAAACTGGTTGACCTTGAGCAAGTCACTTAACTCTGATTACCTCACATTCAGGGTCATCTCCAGTCATTCTGATTCATATCTGACCATTGGACCTAAATAATTCTAGAGGAGAAAGTTACTTAGCACAGCACCCCCTCATTCCAATCCAGTTCACTTGTCATGGTATTATCTCCCTGATGTCATAGTCTTCTTCCAGAATGAAGGGAAAACATTATTATTCAATCCCTTCCCACACTAAATTTTCAGTGACCCTTTCATCCCAAGCTCCAGGTCCCCTGAACTAGGTTCTCTTTCCCCACATTCCCTCCCTCCTCCACTAATAATAATAATAATGGTTGTAAATTGGGAAGGGGCTTATATATCCTGGGACAGGGAAACTGGAGAGGACCTGGATAGAGATGACAGAAATGACTAGATCCTTTGGATATCCATACACAGAACATGCTCCTGTAGTGTCTGACTAGCAGGTCATAATAGAATAGCATTAGGCTAGATAGGAGGTGTACATTTTTAGTGAAAGATCTGCTTTTAATTGGGCAACTAGCCAGTTCAAATGTAAAATAATTAGGCTAACTGATCTCTTAAGATCTTTCTTTATTCTTTCCAATGATACTTCTTTACATTGTTCTGTCCTGAGAGAAGGAGGGGACAGAAATGTGGGGAAAACAACTTGAATGAATAAACTAAAGAAGGAATCTGAATGGCAGCTATACTCAATTGGGAACAGATCATGCCATGATGTCCATCCCCAGAAAGCAATAGGAAGGAACTATGATAGATTTAAGACTTGATTTTAGATATGATACCATGGTTAGATGAGGAAAATAGAAATTTTGAAGTTGTTTCTTCTCTCTCTTTTTTGTTCTTTTCCCTTTTGTAGGTATCTGGTATAACTAGGATAATGTTGTTATTTCAGTATTTTAAGTTATTGCCCATTGTTTTCTGAAAATCCTAACTTTTGTATATTATATTCATTGAATTGTCAAATTTTAAAAAAAGGAAAGAAAAATATTAATTTGGTGACCTATCTCTAGATTGGCCTTAGGATGCCCTTAGGATGCTTTAAATGGCAGTCAAATTTGGAGACATTTTTTCCTGGACCATACCTGAATCTTTTCAAGAATTCATTATCACTCCCCTTTTCCCCATATCACAATGTGATTGATTTAAGATGAAGGTCACAATTATGCCCAAAGGGCAACAAAAATGTGCATACCCTTTGATCCAGAAATACCACTACCGGGTCTATACCCCGAAGAGATTATGAAAAAGGGTAAAAACATCACTTGTACAAAAATATTATAGCAGTCCTATTTGTGGTGGCAAAGAAATGGAAATTAAGTAAATGCCCTTCAATTGGGGAATGGCTTAACAAACTGTGGTATATGTATGTGATGGAACACTATTGTTCTATTAGAAACCAGGAGGGATGGGAATTCAGGGAAGCATGGAAGGATTTGTATGAACTGATGCTGAGTGAGATGAGCAGAACCAGAAAAACACTGTACACCCTAACAGCAACAATGGGGGTGATGATCAACTTTGATGGACTTGCTCATTCCATCAGTGCAACAATCAGGGACAATTTTGGGGTATCTATGATGGAGAATACCATCTGTATCCAGAGAAAGAATTGTGGAGGGGCGGCTAGGTGGCGTAATGGATAAAGCACTGGCCTTGGAGTCAGGAGTACCTGGGTTCAAATCCGGTCTCAGACACTTAATAATTACCTAGCTGTGTGGCCTGGGGCAAGCTACTTAACCCCATTTGCCTTGCAAAAAACCTAAAAAAAAAGAATTGTGGAGTTTGAACAAAGACCAAAGACTATTACCTTCAATTTAGGGGGGGAAAACCCATTATCTTATTTAATTTTGCTATCTCTTATACTTTATTTTCTTCCTTAAGGATATAATTTCTCTCTCCTCACATTCAAATTAGATCAATGTATGCCAGGGAAACAATGTAAAGACTAACAGACTACCTTCTGTGGGGGGAGGGAAGCAAGAATAGGGGAAAAATTGTAAAACTCAAAATAAATTAAAAAATCTTTCTAAAAGAAAGATGAGGATCACAGATCTAGCCTTAAAAGGAACCTCAAAGGAGAACTAGTACAACTTTCTCCTTTTATAATTGGAAAAACTAGGGAGGTTAATTGACTAGGGATGGTTAATCAGAGAAGCAGTGAACATCAAAGGTGAGATTTGAATCCAGCCCTCTGACTCCAGAGCCAGGTCTACTGTGGTAGGTATATAACTACCTTATATGCCACAAAATCAGGAGGACCAATGTCTTTATCCATATGAATAATTGTCTGTAATAAGCTATCAATAAAGTCTTGACTCCTGTAGAAAAGACCAAGTTTCTCAGAAGAGAGAAAAACTAGATTGAGGTAAACTGGAAAGAAAATAATCTGGAGAAAAGAGAAAGTTTAATTTATAAAAAGAATAGGATTCAAGGAAATAGTTTTTAGTCTTCCCTAGGAGAGGAAAGTTTAGCCTGAACCAGGAGATACAGATTTGAACTTGGCAAAGTCTTTTTCTAGACTTTTCTAGAAATAGAAAAATGAGCCTTGGACACAAAATAGGTACAATCTAAAAATGATTAGGAGAGGGATAGACGGGGGTATCTAGAATTTGGGAGAATTATAGGAAGTACCTACTAATGGGTGCAAATCTGAATGTGAATATACTTTGTATATCTGTAATTGAGTACCTAAATATAGTTATTGAATGAATAATTAATGGATAAAGCATTTATTAAGAGCTTAGTATATGTGGAGCACTGTGGTAATCACTGGGGGTCACAAATAGTAAATTAAGACATCCTTTGCTCTCATGGAGCTCACATTCTTATGGGGGAGACAATGCATATATATATATATATATATATATACACACACACACACACACACACACACACACACACACACATGCATATATATGTGTAACACACATATGAATGTAAGATTTCAGCTATAAGTTCAGGAGCAAAGCAAAACAAAGCAAACGTTAATATCTATTCTTTAATGCCATTTTCAATGATAAAATCCTTTCGGTTCCTGATGTTGAACTATCTGACAGGTCCAAGGACTTTGGTGGCAAAGCTTTGTTTTCCTGAATATTCAGTGCAGGTGCCTGTAAACCTTTTGATAGCTATTGCCAGACTGTATTACTACAGGGGTTGCCTGTGAAAAGAATTCACTTTTGGAGAATTCTTTCACTCTTCCAGGGTCACGTCTGAGAGCACCGGCATGAAAGGTTTGCTGTTCCCAAGACTTCTGGGTTCAAGGACCCAGACTGTCCTTATTACAATTGGAGGAGACATGGTAGCCAAAATGGTTGCAGTTGTGATGGTCTAAGCTGCCAGGCAATGTTGGCCCCTTTCATTTACCACTCCTCAATGAACCCCACTGTCACACAGCCAGACCTGCCTTTTGTAGGTGGTGGCAACTGCTCAGGGAGTGGTGGGGAAAGCTAACCTTTTTTTGCACAGCAATGATGTCAAGGCTAACAGGATAAATGTGAGAATGTGTTCTGGGTGATGATGCTACTTATATAACTTCCATATGCATATGCTTATTAGTAACAACTGGTCAGGGTCTGTGTTGGTGAGAGGAGAAGTTTCCTCCCCTAATGACATACTCCTTCAGTAAGGACCACAGGGACTGGGTTGGAAGTATCTTCAGTGATTCCAGGAGGCATCATCTTTCTCAAGGCTTTTGCTTTCAGAGTCCTGGGCTATCTTCTTCAGAGTCAGAGGGGTGGATATGATTAATAAGATGGTGGTGGGGACATGACTTGCATGGCAAACTCCCCCCCCCCCCCAATTGTGTGTTGCCCTTTAGGGTATCCTGATGCTTTAGTTGGGCTGGCCATATTATTACCCATAAACATTTTTCATTCCTGCAGTGAATACTCATTGCATTGTTTTTCTAAGTGTGTTTTGCTGGTGACTTAGTAGCCGGAAGGGAAAGGGGGAAAGGTTATGTTTTTGAGGCTATCAGCTCAAGATGATTGCTCTGCTTGCCAAGCCTCTTTTCCTTCTCTGATCAGAGGAAAGAACGAAAGAGAAGATGATGATATTAAACTTTGAGGAATGAATGCAGAGAGATTTTGAGACCCATAGGGAAAAAGAATTTTTTTAAAAGCCTAGCTTTACAAATAGTTTATCATTTGATTCTCATAATATCCTTCTGAGTGCAGTAGGTTCTATTATTACACTATTTTACAGATGGGAAACTGAGGCAAACAGGAGATAAAATGACTTGCCCAGGGTCAAACAACTATTACGTATTTTGAGTATGGGTTTGAATTCAGTTCTTCCTAATATCAGTCCCATTGTTTTATCTACTATGCTACCTAGCTGCTTCTAAAATTGTTTAAATATGAAAGGGAATAGAAATTTTCACAGTATCTACTATGTGCCAGAGACTACTAAGCTCTTTTTATATAAAAAAATTCTTCTAACAAGTCTGTGAGGTAGGTGCTGTTATTATCCCCACATTACATTTGAGGAAACTGAGGCAGACAGACATTAAGTGAATTGCCCAGGATTATTTCAGGTCCAGTACTCTATTCACTGTGCCACCTATGGAGCCTGTGATCTATCTAGCTGCCACGAGCTTATCTACTTTAAGTCTAGGCAATAGCAAGGACAATTGGGAAAGGCCAAGAGAAAAAAAGGTTAGGACCCTTTTGTGTGGTGATGGGTAACATTAGAATTGAATGCTTTCTGAAGAGCTGCAGAGCAGCTGGGGTGATACAGTGTGAATTTATAAAAGTTGAAATCAGATTGAGGTCATGACTTTCTCTTAACCACTTTCTGTAGCCCTGAAGCAGAAACAGAAATTGTGTGGTAGAGGTTTCCTAGAGATAAAGATTTACAAGGTATTCTAAGGTGGTAATTAGTGAAAGATTAAAATAGCAAAGGCTTGCTATGGAAATAAGTGATACCTGAGTAGAAAAGATGCAGAAAGAACACTAAATATGGGATCAGAGAAGCTGGATTCCATTCCCAGCTCTGCATTTTCTATCTGTTGTGATGTGAGGCAAGTTGATCTGCCCTGGTCTCAGTTTCCACATGTATAAAATGAGAGAATTGCAGTCTATCGATGGTGTCAAACTCAAAAGATACAGGATCACTAAACTGGGGACTCAGATTACATAAGGATCTCTGCAGGTGCAGATCGGCTTAGAAATGACATACTTATTTTATTTGTATTCTATTGACTTTTTATTTTGCTACACATTTTCCAGTGATATTTTCACCTGATGCTAGTAGAGCTGGGAGTATTGTAAACAGTTTGTTTGCCACATCGAGATCAGTTGACTTCTGACATCCCTTCCAGTTCTAAATTTAAGACCATATGATCTTCTCTCCCCACCCCTTCCATTATTCTCTTTCCTTCATACGTTTGCTACCCTAGCCTCTAAGGAGAGCATGTAAAGGATCAATGTTTGAAGAGGAAGACAAACAAGAAGGTTCAGTAAAGTGGAGCTAAGAAACCCTGTTTTTTAGTTTCACCCAACTTGCAGATTTGGCCAACGATAGCCTATGAACATACATAAGATAGTGTCTAACCTCTGTGATTGTTGCTTGGTTGTTCAGCTGTGTCTCATTCTTTTTGATTCTGTTTGGGGTTTTCTTGGAAAAGATATGGGAATGGTTTGCCATTTCCTTCTCTGGCTCATTTTATAGATGTGTAGACTGAGGTAAATAGGATTAAGTGACTTGCCCAGGGTCACACAGCTAGTAAGTGTCTGAGGCTAAATTTGAATTCAGATAGATGAGTCATCCTGACTTCAGGCCTGTCACTCTATCCACTGCACTCTATCCATAATCATTATCATCATCTTCATCATCCTAGCAAGCATTTAAGTAGCTTGTTAAGGTTGCAAAGTGCTTTGCACATATCTCATTTTATTCTCATAATACTTCAAGAGGTAGATACTATCATTTCTATTTCACAACTGGAGAAACTGAGGTTAGGGGACTTGGCCAGATGATACAGTTAGTAAATGAATGGCTAAGATCAAATTTGAACTTAGGTCTTCCTGAGTACAAGTTCAATGCTCTATGATGCCACTAGTTGCATCTTTATGGTAAAGGAAAAAATTAGTTTTGAGACACAATTCATCTAACAAGGCAGATTTATAAGTGAACATGAATTTGGAATAATTCCTTTGCCATGTTAGTTCAAAATGATAGAAGACATAAAGTTTTGACTACCTTACTCCTTAGATAAGTGGTAAAGACAAGCTGACTATATTGACTCATTGGATAACTTGCTTCATAGAAGTTTGCCCTCTTCCCTCATTGAATGATGTTGGGGATCCTAGGACAACTGATATATATATATATATATATATATATATATATATATATATATATATATATATGTGTGTGTATTTTACATATATTTTATATATATTATATATATGTAGTCTAGTCATATTAAAGTCATACCCAGACTTCTTCCTTCACTGAATCTTAGTCTCATCTTTCTAAATGGCCATTCCTATAGGATCTGGGAGTCTCCACTGCTCTTAGCTGCCAAGGAGAATGATATTCGAGCACTGACCAAGCTTCTCAAGTATGAAGTCTGTGATATATACCAGAGAGGTGAGGAACTGGTTGCCCTTCACTGACCTTGATCTTCCCCTGCCCACCCAGAACAACCCTTTCTCCCTGACTTCCCTTTAATGAATCTTAACTTGAACTTATTGACTCAGTAACCCCAATCTTATGTGCTAACATAAAGGTCCTGAGGTAGTTATGACACTACTTCTCTTCTCCAACCTCAGGAGCCCTTGGGGAGACAGCATTACATGTTGCTGCCCTCTATGACAATTTGGAGGCAGCCAAGTTATTGATAGAAGTTGCACCTGACCTGGTGATTGAACCTATGACATCTGAGTTATATGAAGGTGAGAGGGCATGGGGTAAATGAGGAGGGGGGACAATCAAGAATCTGGAGCTATACATACTATGACCATTGTCATGCCTCCCCATTCCATTAGAACCCAGTGATTTCCTCTTGAAGTGTCTAAACTTTGTTCTCCCTTCCAATGCCCTTATCCAGTAATGAAGGTGCTATCTCTCCTAATTGTGTTCCGCTGAAAAGTCAAGGGGCTGGGGATCAGGTAGGAAAAGGGAAAGAAAAGGGGCTAGGGAAGGGACTAGGTTAGGTTACTTGGAGACCTTAGAGTCTCTTAGAGGGAGAAGATGGGGTGGTGTCAGTTAATTTTCTTTCCTTAGTACAGTATTCCCTAACACATCCTTTGCTTCTCCTTTTTGCTAAGCCTTCCTTGCTGAGACTCAGTGCCCCTTGTCTGAGGTTCAAAAGGGGGGGGGGGATGATTTGGGAAGAAATGTTTTTTTTTCTGCATTTCTTGAGAAAATTTTCCTTATCTGGGAGGGTAACATGGAGGTCAGTTCCCATATCTAAGATGATCTCCTTGTGTGGGGGGGTGCAGGCCAAACTGCGCTTCACATAGCGATAGTGAACCAGAATGTGAACTTGGTGCGAATTCTACTTACCTGCGGTGCCAGCGTCTCTGCCCGAGCCACTGGGATGGCCTTTCGCCAGAACCCTCACAACCTCATCTACTTTGGTGAGAGTGAAAACCAGGGTGGTGAAGGAGGTGAACAGGGATGGGGGTGGACAGGGAAGGCAATGGAAAGGATGCAAGCAAGGATGAAGGAGAAGTACAAAGAAGATTGGGAAGGAAAAATGCTATGAAGGAGGTTAATTTCATTTGCTTGGGGAAGGTCAAGCCTTGGGTCAGTCTTCATGGATCCATAGATTCCTTGGAAGAGCCCTTTATTTCCTCTGTATTCTCTCTACCCATGTACTGTTATCTCCCTTGTTCCTTTATGTAATTCCATTTCCCTTCCCCCCTTCCACCAATTCTAATCTCCCACTATTAGCCAATCATTGCCATAATTTCTGCACTTTTGTACAAGAGTCCTGAACCTCATTTGTAAAAAGGAAGGAGTTTTTCTTTCTGGGAAGTACTTGTCTGATGGAAGAGAGATTCCCTATTTTTCAAATTTTAATAATGGAAATAAAGCAATTAGATGCCTGTGATCATTCCCATCCCTAATCTCTACTGTGGTGATCCTCTTCTGCCCAGGAGAGCACCCTTTGTCCTTTGCTGCCTGTGTGGGCAATGAAGAAATTGTTCAGCTACTTATTGAATTTGGAGCTGACATCCGGGCCCAGGACTCCTTGGGTAAGAACTGGCATAAGCAAAGAGGTGGTGGGATTTTGAAGGCCGTGTTAGAACTGGGACACAACTGAAACCACATGGGACAAAGAGGAATGGATTAACAAGAGGTCAGTGGCTTTTAAGACACGCCCCCCCATATCATATCCTCTCTCCAGGAAATACAGTGCTTCACATCCTAGTATTCCAGCCCAACAAAATGTTTGCCTGCCAGATGTATAATGCTTTGCTAGCTTATGATGAGCGGAGTGGTCACATGAAGTCCTTAGACCTCATCCCTAACCACCAAGGCCTCACTCCCTTCAAGCTGGCTGGTGTCGAGGGGAACACTGTGGTAAGAGATGCTCCCCCTCAAAATCAGGGCCCCAAACCTGTGCCTACATGGGCAAGAACAACCCCTTGATGCTTATCAAGAGAAAAATAGTTATGGAATATAGATTTTAGCTGTAAGCCTAAATTTAAATTTCTTCCTCAATTCATTCCTTTTCTCTTTCCTGTTTTCCACCCTGTTTCTTTGTTGCCCATCTCAAAGTTTGGGAAGTTATGACCATTTTGGGGATGTCAAGGATGGACAGGCTGACCTTCAGGAGTTCTTTGACTCAGTGATTCTTATCCCCTGTCCTTTAGATATTCCAGCACCTGCTGCAAAAAAGGAAGCATGTCCAGTGGACCTATGGACCATTGACTTCCACTCTGTATGATCTTACAGAGATTGACTCCTGGGGAGATGAGCAATCATTGCTTGAACTCATTGTCACAACCAAGAAGAGAGAGGTATAGTGGTAGTCCAGAGGGGAGGAAAGGAAAGGAGACATGAAAGAGTATCTCTATGTTCACATGTCCCCATACACACACCCAGTTTTCCATTCTCCTTCCTTGTAGGCCCGTCAGATCCTAGACCTGACCCCTGTGAAGGAGCTGGTGAGCCTCAAGTGGAGAAGGTTTGGGAGACCATACTTTTGTGTGCTGGGTGCCATCTATGTCCTTTACATGATCTGCTTCACCATGTGCTGTGTCTACCGGCCTCTCAAGCCACGGAACACCAATCGCACCAGCCTGCGGGACATTACACTTCTCCAACAAAAGCTCCTGCAGGTGATGATTGCCTCTGGAGAACAGAGAATCAAAGGATGATACATCACTGGCTCTCCCTTCTCCCAGATAAAAGATTATATGTGCTTATATTTCCACATGCACAGGCAAACTTGTATAACAAATATAACTTGTATAACAAATTTGTATAGCAAATGTATATACAATTTCTAAGGTACATATATACACACTCCTTGGAGTACTATTTAATAAATAAGATAAAAGTATTGAACCAAGCATGGGAAAGATAGGACAGAGTTGAGAGGCTGGTTTGGGAACTTCCTATTGATTATGGCTATTTCAGAATATATTAGAATAGGTAAATAGGTCTCCAGAGTATAATAGAGAGACTAGCTAGGTCTACAGAATATTATTGAATGGGTAGATAGGGCTCTATTCTTAAGAGTCTTCAGTTAAATTGGATAACTGTTTGTTGGGGATTGATGTAGAGAGGATTCTTTTGCAGAGGTAAATTAAATTATATGCTAGGTGGACCACAAAACCCTTGCTAATTCTGATATTCTATATGTGTATACATATGTATAATATACACATGCATGCACATTCCATTTTCCTTAAACTTCTGTTTTTCTTAGCAGGAGTCTTACATGACCCGGGAGGACAGTATCCGAATGGTGGGGGAGCTGGTTTCTGTCATTGGAGCTGTGGCCATCCTACTTCTTGAAGTGAGATGGGGGGGGATGATTGGAGTTGGTCTCCTATCAAGAGTTCTATATCATTTGTACATCCCTTATCCCTGTTTTCTGTTTCTTCTTTTAATTCATTCACATACTCAGATTCCAGACATCTTCCGAGTTGGGATTGCTCGGTACTTTGGACAAACTATTCTTGGAGGGCCATTTCATGCCATCATGTAAGTGACCACAGGAATCTCTCCAGCACCCTAATTTCAACTTCCCCTTCTCCACCAAGCCCTCCCTCCCAAAAATGACCTTTGGGCTTTAACTACTCCCCAAGTCCAGGAGTCCCATCTTCAGAGAATCTATCTGTTTGTATTGATGAAATATAGGTGCCTGAATTTGAAAACATGTGTATTGTGTGTATGTGATTATGTGTATATGATCATATGTGAACACACATACACACACACACATTACAGCCGAGGCCTGGTACAACCATCTCTTCACACGTGTACTGTTTTCTTTTCTCCTCCTATCCAAGTATCACCTATGCTTGTATGGTGCTAGTAACCATGGTGATGCGGTTCACCAGCACATCTGGGGAGGTGGTACCTATGTCTTTTGCCCTTGTGCTTGGCTGGTGCAATGTTATGTACTTCGCACGAGGATTCCAGATGCTGGGCCCTTTCACCATCATGATCCAAAAGGTCAGTGTTCCTCCCTCCAACTCCTGGGCTGGACAGCATCTCCTTTCTCCCCTATCACATCTGGCTATCTCAGAAAAGGGGAGAATTTGAGGAGGTTGGTTTCAGCATCTACTATATAAATTAGAATTTCATGCAGGTGACAGATAAATTTGGTGCTGCCCTGTCATGTTATTGGAGGAAGGGGGTAGTTAATCAGGAATAATTAGGAAAGGAGAAATTGTCTCATCCTTCCCTTCCATTCTCTGCCCCCTGCAGATGATTTTTGGGGATCTGTTGCGTTTCTGCTGGCTGATGGCTGTGGTTATCCTGGGATTTGCTTCTGGTAATATCTCTACTTATTTCAGGAATTGGGAAAAAGGAGAGAGAGAGAGAGAGAGAGAGAGAGAGAGAGAGAGAGAGAGAGAGAGAGAGAGACTCTAGGGGTCAACGATAATAGGCAATAGTAGAATCAGGGTAATTTTAAGTAAGAATGGGATAAAAGGAAAAATGATGGAAAGGGAAGAATCCAAAAAGACTGACTCAGTGAGGAGAGCATAGTTTTGATCCTAAGACCATGAGAGTTAGAAAGATAATGAAACAAAAGGTGAGATCAATTAGATACCAGTAGGTTAGAAAGATTGGAATAAGAATAAAATGCACAGGGAGATAAGGAAGGATAGGGATGTTGGGCAGGGTTGCCATCTTATGGAAAGTTAATATAATCAGAGATAAAGAGTTAAAGGCCTAAAATTGAAATATGACTGGCAAGGGTCACCTAGGAAATTGGTTGATGATTGCTTGAATCTAGTTGTCTCTTCTTCCTGGGCGGAGCAGCGTTCTATATCATCTTCCAGACGGAAGACCCAGATGAACTGGGCCATTTCTCTGACTACCCTATGGCATTGTTCAGCACCTTCGAGCTGTTCCTCACAATCATCGATGGTCCTGCCAACTATGATGTAGACCTGCCCTTCATGTATGGCATCACATATGCTGCCTTTGCTATTATTGCCACGTTGCTCATGCTCAACCTGCTCATTGCTATGATGGGTGATACCCACTGGCGAGTGGCCCATGAGAGAGATGAGCTCTGGAGGGCTCAGGTGAGCTCCTTTGTAGAAGATGTGTCTGTCCCCTTCTATCTAGACTTTTTTGACCTCAGGCACCTTAATCATTTCCTAGTTGCCCCTTTCCTCCTCTAAACCTGCACGATATACGAACTTCATTCTAACCACCAGCACATTTGGGTATAGGTTCAGACCCTTGGGAAAGGGATAATATGATTTCCTAGGAAGTATTTTTCTATTTCCTTTCCATTTTAGAGGGTTTTCCTGTAAAAGACAATTTGGAACAGAGAATTAGAAGGGACCTTGGAAGTCTTCTGGTCATAGATTTAAAGATGATTTAGGGTTTTAGAGGCTATCTAGTCTGATCCTTTAATTTTAGAGCCAAGAAAACAGAGGTCTAGGGACCTTGTCCAAGGTTATCCAGCTAGTAAATAGTAAAGCCAGACTTTAACCTCAGGTCTTGTGAATTCTAAAATCAGCCTTCTCTCCTGCATCAATTTGCAAGAGCAGAAGATTTCTTCTCTCTATCCAGCTCCTTAAGTCTAGATAGAGGGTTAAGGTCTTAGATAACAAAATTTTCTAAAAGAGCATCTAGTTAGAAAGGCATTCCTTGGACCTCTCACAAAAAGGATTTGATCACTGCTAAGAAGAGGGGTTTTGTTTTTCATTCTGTTTCTCCAATTCTTGATTTTTGCCTGAAAAATGGTACTTTTTCCTTTTTTTGAGGTCCATGAATTCTTTTTCATAGCCAATAAACTATGTGTTTAACTCTGGCACAAATTTTAGGGAAGGCTACTGGCCAAAAGATGTGGGTTAGAGTTCTGAATTCAGTTTCAGCCTCATGTCTGCCTTGATAAAATAGGAGTTAAAATGCCTTAACTAATTCAAAGAGCTGTGGTTGGAATATATTAGATAATGTATGCAAAGTGCCCTGCTTTGCAGTAACCCCATGTCATCCAATTAGAAGTAATAGCTGGGTGATATTATAAGAATTCATTTCTGGATTCTGAATTGGGATGGAATGGTATTAAGTGATGGTGAATTCTTACCAACATGAATGATGCCCAATTTTTCCTTATTGCACTTAAAAAGGTTGCTTATTTCTAGCTATTGTTCTTTCTATTTCTTGTCTTCCATCTTTTTCTCTATACTAGCATTCCTCTCAACCCTTTTGACAGTAATCCTTCCTTCCCCCCCACCCCCATTCCAGATTGTAGCCACCACAGTGATGTTGGAGAGAAAGCTGCCCAGATGTCTTTGGCCTCGATATGGAATCTGCGGTCGAGATTATGGGCTGGGAGACCGCTGGTATCTTCGGTGAGTTGAAGTGTATGAGCATGTGCCTGTAGGAATGTCAATACTTTTGTGGGTCCTTCTCTCTATCCAGCTCCTTGGGTCTATAGAGGGTTAAGTGTTTTGGATAACAGAATTTTCTAAAAGCATCTATTTGGAAAGCCATCCCCCCAACCTCCCACAAAAAGGGTGTGGTCACTGCTAAAAACAGGGATTTTGTGTTTTTTCCTCATTCTTGGGTTTCCTGAGACATAGGATTCCCCCCCCCCCTTCTTTTGAGGGCCTGAATCCTAGAGTTCACTCCTTTTCTATAGCCAATAAACTATGTGTTTAACTCTGGCACAAACTTGAGGACAGACCACTGGTCAGTAAGTGTTTGATTCAAACCTTAGATGTCTCTTCCATCCTCTCCATAGATTGGAGGATCGACAAGACCCAAGTCGACAACGAATACATCGATATGCCCATGCCTTCAGTTCTTTGGGGAATGATGATTTAGAGAAAGACTCACTGAGCAAAATGGACTTGACCCTTTCTTGTGGTCATCACCAACTAACAACACCCAACCCTTCCATTTCCCGAAGTACAACTCGAAGCAGTGCCAACTGGGAGAGACTTCGCCGGGGGACTCTGGGGTTAAACCTAAAAGGGGAGATCAACAGGGGCCTGGAAGATGAGGAGGGAAGAGTGTATCAAGTCTGAATATCTTCCATGGGAGCCCAATGAGTCTACCCCCTTTGCTCAGTGCTAATGAAAGGAGGCCATGGTTTTCGTCCTTTTGAGGGAGTTTGGATTGAGCCAGAGAGAATGCTTTTTAGGGTGTTTAGGCTCAGAAGGATCCAGATTCCAACTCATCCAGGTCTCACTGGGCATCTGGTGATTTAAACTGTATATCCATTCCTTCCTTTCACTACCCCCAATCCCCCAAATGTCCAGTCACTGTGGCAAACTTTCCCTCTCCTCAAGACCAAGCAGCTGAATACACTGCCAGAACAAAGCACTTTAAGGATGTTCTGCTGAGCATCCTCTCTCCACCCTTCTCAGGTACCCCTCATCCCTTATCTGGGATGGGCTTTCCCTTGCTAAGCTGGGTAATTGTAGGATATGAGAAGTAAATGTTGTGCAATTAAGTGAACAAGGAAAACAAAAAAAAAAAGACTTGGGTGTTATGGCTGGTACACAGACACCTACCCTGCTAAGGCATTATTTCTTCCAAAAAAATCGGCGCCCTAATCTCTAAAAAGTGTTCCGTGTTGACTTTCTCCAAAAATATTTCTAGTCCCTTTAACCTTTCTCTAGTCTCCTAGTTTCTTACTTACATTAGACCTCATCAGACCTCCATGATGGCAAAATCCCATTTTTCCCCTTTAATATGGCAGTGAGAGAACCATTATGGAGGAAAGAGTCCAAAGAATGAGACATGGATGGCGAAGTGAGGAGGGAATAGGTCCTTCCGCCTGAAATCAAGGCTCACACCGTTTGGGATCCTTTAATGGCTGTGTAGCCACAACTGTTTTCTGCCCAGGGCTCAGACTTCCACTAGGCCTGGCTGGCTCAGATGCTGCTGAAGCAGATCGATGTTATGGAGGAGTTTCTTCTGGTGTCCAGCCAGAGTGATGCCTAAGGCAGGCATATCCCTGGGAAAAGGAGGAATGGGGGTGATGCGGGACATATCCTCTCTACCTGCCTCCCTCGAGCTATAGATGCCTATTTCTGCTGCTTTTTCCTGGGAAAGTAGGGATTCTAGGGGAGGGAGTAGACCAGATACTCTGTTGAATGAGAAATGTGTAGCCCTGACACTTAACCCTTTCTTCCCCAAATCCCTTCTTGGTGACTATATTCCCTACCCAATTCTGCTTACTCAAGGCCAAGCTGAGCAACTTCATTGAAGCTACAGAGCCCAACTTTGGAGAAGCTGTCCTGATAGCACTCCATTCCGATGGCGGCCAGCCAGGCCTGAGGTGTTTGCAGTGAGGAGAAGTCCAAGGTCACAGGACTCAATAGGATCTGTGATGGTCTAGTGGGAGAAGGGATTAGGCTGTTCAAGGGCTTCAGGCTCAAAGTTCATAAGCAACTTCCATACCATGATTTACCCAGAGTTTCTGCCTCTCCCACTGGTAACCCATTTCTATTTCTTGGTTCTCCCTAGCCCTCTCTAGCTTCCCCAGACCTTCCCCTATGGACTCCGCCAGCCTGTAGCATCTCGGGCTTGCGGATCATCTTGTCCAAGGCAGCCACCAGCTGGTCAAAGTGAGGCCTCTGGGCAGAATCTTGTTGCCAGGTATCTAGCATCAGCAGGTGCAGTCCATCAGGGCAGCCTGGGGGTGGAGGAAGCCGGAACTCCTGTTCTATAGCATTCAGTACCTGGAGAAAAATTATAGAATGTCAGAGAATCAAAGAATATTGGAATCTTGTGAGGCAGAACTTGAGAATGCACATAGTAAAGCCACATCTGAATAGAAATTCTCTCCATAGCCTCATTAACACTAGCCTCTATGTCAAGACCTACAATTTGGGGAAACCCACTACCTTCTATCAAACATACATTTGTCTCTACAATTTCCCATTCCTCACAATTCTCTCATCTGGAGGCAAACAGAACAGTTCTAAGGTCTCCCCCCCCCCCCCCCCCACTGGTAAGTTCTTTAAATTCTTCAAGATAGCTTTGCTATCTCCCATACATTCTCTTCTCCAGGCTAAGAATTTCAACTTCAGTCAATCCACATGAAACTGGGTGATAGTGAATTAAGGACAGAAAAATAACATCAGGCTTATATAGAAATGGGTATATGAAATCTTTGGATTAGAGAGTAGAAGCTAGGTGGGGTGGGGTGGCTACCAGATTAGAGGGGATGGGAGGGAGTTAAGATATTCAGAGATAAACCCCCAAGCAGGAGCAGAGTAGGCATTCTCACCTCTTGGTCATTCATGTCCCAGTATGGGCGCTCCCCATAACTCATCACTTCCCACATTAGGATCCCAAAACTCCAGACATCACTGGCTGTTGTGAAATTTCCATGAGTTAGGACCTCAGGAGCTGCCCAACGGAGTGGAGGTTGTGAACCCTGGAGGGAAATAGAGGGAGACACTGGAATTTTGGAAATCTTCAATTAGTGTCCTTGGTTCTTGGGTCTTTACTCAGTTATACCTTCCAAGGATTTTTTATTATCCCTCCCCAAATCTCCCAGTATCATTCCTCAATGCTAGCTCCCATCTTCTTCCACCCTTGGTGGCCATATGTATCACTCAATCCTTATGAACCCAAGAGACCCTCAACACACCGGATGGTAAACTTTTCCCAATTTCTGTTCATCGACTGCTGACCCATCTTTAAAATGATGGTTTCCTGAGGATATGATCTCTTACCTGGCTGCTGTGACTCAGATAGTTGTGGCCATGACTAAGGTGGGCCACTTTGCACACCAGGTGGCCATTGACCAGTACACTATGGGCCGTCAAAGCCCTGTGTACAAAGCCACAACTAGACAGGTACTGCATGGCTGCCGCCACTCCCCGCTGCATAGCCACAAGCTGCAGATTACTGAACTGGCCCTCTTGTTGCTAAAGAGTAAAGAGCAGAGGTCAGCTATAGGGCAGAGGAAAGAAATAAAAAGCTACTAACCCAGAAGTCTGATGATATTAGGGGTTGAGATTAGAAAACTGCCTACAGGAGATAGGCAATTCAGAAACCAAGGAGAGAGGGGGAGAAGTAGCCAAAAAGTTGTAATTATCTCTCCCATGACAATTGGGGGACCTACCCATCCTAGTCCCCAAGGCCCTTCTTCCTTCCCTCTAGATTCTACTGACCCTGAGAAAACTGTCCAGTGGGCCATTTTCCATAAGTTCAGTTAGCACCATGAGTGGTTGACTCTTGGTAACTACACCCTCAAGACGAAGGACATTAGGATGATGGAACTGGCCCAGTACTGCAGCCCTGCCCAGGAAGGCACCACGCTGGCTTTCTACTCCACTGGCCCATAGAGTATGAATGGCAACAGCCTGCTCCCGTCGTCCTCGGGGCTGCAGCCAGCCTCTGCACACCTCACCAAAGAAGCCTGAGTGGAAAATGAGCAAGTAAGTTAGGTTGTACCAGATTTGCATGGGGGAAAAAGATAAGGAATGACTTTAGAAAGACAATCATTAGGGGTGTTTAATCATATTAGAAGAAGGGCTTGGTAACATATGAACTCACTGAGGGAGGGGAGAATCTTAGGAAGGTCAGGTCAGTCCTGCCATTCCTTTCAGTTCTTTTGATACCTGGTCCAATGACCTCCTCAATCTTGACATAGGCTGGATCCACCTCCCTGGTGAACTCTCTGATGACTTGGCTAGGGTCTTCATATGTGGATGGGTCAATGTAGTACTTCACTCCAAGTCCTGCAGTTTGGGGTTCATGGTTAAGGCCCACCCATCTCAAAACTGTAACACCATAAAACTTTCGATATTGGAGTCATGGGATAGTTACATTGAAAGTGCAACTCCAATGACTAGCACAATGTCTGGTTCTTAATAAATATATATTGAGTCATTGATCATAAGATTTTGAGCTGGAAGAGACCTTAGAAGCAACTAATCTTGCCCCTTTATTTTACAGATGAGGAAACTGAGACAGAGAAGTTAATTTGCCCAGGGTCATGTAGATAGTAAGATCCTATCATGAACCCCATCACCACAAACCTCTCCCTTTCCCAATTCCAACCAGTCCCTTTCCCAACTCCGTTTCATACCACTAGGGCTGGTGTACTGTTGCAGTGGTTCCGTGTAGCCTGTCCGTTGACGTTTCCTGTGGACACAGACTAAGAAACTTGTAGTATTTCTTTACTTCCAATGTCCTACCCTTCCCTGGCTACTTTGTCAACAGTTAGCTGTATAAGGGGCAGTTCTGTGACTAGGGATTCCCACATTTCCACCCACCTCCACAAACTTTTCTTACATCTTAGGGAAGAGTTTAAGGGAAAAGAGGAGCTGTATCATTGCACCCCTTGGGGTAAGGGAAGGGAGTATATTTGGGATGCTCTGGATCCAGAGTTGTGCAGGAGTTAAGGGGTGGGGAGTTCAGATGAAGGGGAAAGGGAGAGTCATCACCTCTGGAAGACGAAGGCAAAGATGGTGATGGCTGCCAGCACGAGGAAGGCCAAAGCACCCAGGGCAGAACCAACTACCAATGGGAGCCTCTCCGGGATCAGGTGGGACAACTCACCTGAGAGAAACACACCCAAGGATGACCCAGTAGCATCCACTACACACCCAATAATATGGACCCACATCCCCTGAGTCACCAAGTCAAAGTCACACCCAACAACTCTGGAAAACACATAAACTAGGGGAGGTCACACATGTCCAGATTCAGATATCAGGGTGACATGAATCCATTTATGCATGGATCCATAATGACCTAATCAAGAGGATGCAAGAGTTGTCCTATTTCCCCAGTAGAGCCTTACCACCTCTCTCATCAAGGGGATGGACCAAAATTCTCTAAAGCCTTTCCTTCCCTAATCCCCCCACCTCATATTTCATGTTCCCTTCACCTTGGGGGAGAGTCTGGAAATAGACTTTGCCCCCATAGGGGCCATGACCGGCTGCACTCCGGGCCCGAACTTGGAAGCCGTAGACATGACCAGGGCTCAGTTCAGATACAGTGGCTGTGTTGGTCTCACTGGTCAGTATGGAGAAATGGGCCTCATCTTCTGTCTGGAAACAATAGTCACTCTTAGTCTGAGATCAACCTGGCCTTAGAGCTAAACTCAATTTAGGGACAACAGACACTGTGATAGCCCAGTACATCCCATCCAACAAAGGTTTAACTGGATTCCCAACCTCTCTTTTCCTCTGAACAGCCTAATTCTCCCTGACCCCCCCCCCCCCTTCTCCCATCTCTTCTTACTGGTCTCTCTGCTCTATTTCTATTTGTCCCTCTCCTTCCTACCCACCTGATCATAGTACCGGAGCTGATAGTCCAGGATGCGTCCATGCCGTTGATCAGGCTGTGGCCAGGACACAGTGATGCTGTCAGATGCCCGGCTCACCTGGTGCAGCAGAGGAACTGCCGGGGGGACTAGGGGGAGGGTGAATCACTCAGGGGATGGCTGGGGGGACTAGGGAGAGTGGATTCCTTCAGGAGACTTGGGCTTATGTGGACTAACGGATGACTGAGAAAGTAAGAATGCTACTCAGGGGATGATATGGGAAAAGGAGCCTCAAGACTGTCGATGACCCTTTCCTCCTCTTCCCTCCACATACTCTCTCTCATCTCCAGTTTAGTTATGACCTTTTGCTCTTATAACCCAGACCTTCGTTTTATTAACAGTGATAAACTACATTTAGACTCTACATTAAGGTTTATGAAATATTCTTACAACACCTTTGTGAGATAGGTAATACAAGTCCATTATTATGCCCAGTTTTCAATAGGTGAGGAAAATGAAGGATAGAAAGGTTTTGCCCCAGATAACAGAGCTAGTTAAGTGGTAGAGCTAAGATTTGAATTTAGGTTCTTTTGATTCCAAATCCCTGCTTTTCCCACCTTGTAACCAGTACCTGTAATTTTCCAATTTCTCTTTGGAGTTAGAGCAAAATCTTGAAAGTGTGAGGAGGTAGGAAATAACCATGACTTAGTACCAAGTAACTCATACAAAGTCAAGTTCCCAGGGGTAGGCAACACTAACAACTAGAATCCTCCAGAGTCTAAGGAAGAGGTTTGGTGATCTCACAAATGGGGAGATTAAGGGAGAGGAATCACCTCTAGGTTGGGGGAAAGGATGGGGTGAATGAAGGTGATAGGTCGGAGGAACTAGTAGGAAAAGGAGTGGGAAGGAAAGATTATTGAGAATGGTAAAATTTACGGAAGAAGGGAGGGTAGGAGGTCAGAGAAGGGTCTCACCTTCATGGATAATGCTGACATTGATGGATGAGGTCTTTGGAGACTCAAAGCTGAGCTCTGATACTCCATTGAGAGACTGCACCTCCAGGATATAGGGCACATGGGCCTGTAGCCCTCCCACCAGAACTCGACTTTCTGTTAGGCCTTGCTGGCGAGGGTCAAAGTACACCTCATCTCCACAGTGGTGACAAGCCCCACTCTCAGGACCATGTAGGTCTCCACACTGCTTGCACATGATGTTGAATCGCACATCCCCTCGACCACCCAAATCTTGGGGCAGTCGCCAATACAGCATCAGAGATGAGCCCTGTACTTCAAACCAAAGGTCTCGGGGTGCTGATGGAGGCCCTAGGAGATACACAGAACAGGGCTTGTGGAAGCAGTAGAGGATTTGGAGGCTAGGCTGGGGTGGGGGGGAAACAGATTTGAAGGTGTCCAAGTGGCATAGGTAGAATTCAGGGAAAGAATGAAATTGGATATAATCAAAGAGAAAGGAGTAGATGTGGGGGGTTATGGTATCAAAACAGTGTAAAGAAGCCCAATGACAAAGTGAGAGAGAGGCAGGGATGGGAAGTTGGGAGGACAGGGTGAGTGGATAATAAGGGACAACTCTTCCTCCCTCCCTCCCTCCCTCCCTCCCTCCCTCCCTCCCTTCCTTCCTTCCTTCCTTCCTTCTTTTCTTTCTTTTCTTTCCTTCTTCCTTTCTTCTTTTTTTTTGGGGGGGGAATTTGCAAGACAATGGGGTTAAGTGACTTGCCCAAGGTCACACAGTTAAGTAAGTATTAAGTATTAAGGAGGCAGGATTTGAACTCAGGTGTTACTGATTCTAGGGCTGGTATTCTATCCACTAAGCCATCTAGTTGCCATCCAGCTGCCACCTTCTTTCCTTCCTTCCCTTCCTATCCTTTTGTCTTCTCTCCCTCTTTCTTCCTTTCCTTTCTTCTTTCCTCCCTTCCTTCCTTCTTTCTCTTTTCCTTCCTTCCTTCCTTCCTTCCTTCCTTCCTTCCTTCCTTCCTTCCTTCCTTCCTCCTTTCCTTCCTCCCTCCTTTCCTTCCTTCCTCCCTCCTTTCCTTCCTTCCTTCCTCCTTTCCTTTCTTTCCTTCCTTCCTTCCTTCCTTCCTTCCTTCCTTCCTTCCTTTCCTTCCTTCCTTCCTTCCTTCCTTCCTTCCCTTCCTTCCTTCCTTCCTTCCTTCCTTTCTTTCTTTCTTTCTTTCTTTCTTTCTTTCTTTCTTTCTTTCTTTCTTTCTTCTTTCTTTCTTTCTTTCCTTCTTTCTTTTTCTTCTTTCCTCTCTCTTTGTTTCCTTTCCCCCATTCTCTTTTCATCCTCTCTTCTCCCCTCCCCTACTATTACCAATTCCCACTTCTATTTACTTCCCTACCCCTCCCCTCAATGATAAATGACTTACCAGTGCAGGGAGCTTCAGGGGGGTCAGAGCTGGACCGGTAGAAGCCACCAAGACAGGGACACACTGATGCACCAGACATGGGAGTGTGGCTTCGGGAGGGGCAGGGTGTACAAGAGGTGCTCCCAGCCACAGCCTTAAAGGAGCCCATGGGGCAGGCTGGGGTGAGACAGAAAAGACAGTGAAGGCATTTTACCCACTTTCTCTACCCTCTTCACTTCTCCCATAGCTACCCTCTCACCTTTTTGCCCCACACAATCTCTTATAGTTGGGAAAAATGCTTCTCCTGTGCTTCTTCCCTTCCAACTCAATCATATACCCAACCCTTCAAACTAGTAGAGTGTTTCACCATCCCTGAAGCCCACAGTTAATGGGAAGGGCCACAGAAAGAACCTAGGTATCCTATTACCTATCCCTATGAGATTCCTGCTGTTCTTGACCCCTCACTACTTCCCTATGTCTCCTTGGCCTCCCCAGACTGCTTCCTCCAAGCCACAGTGCTCAATCCCCTCTTCCAGTCTCCCCAGTTATTACCATTTGTTCTTATTTATGTTCTTTAAGCCTTGCAAAAATGTCTTGCAAATACTACCTCATCAACCTCTCAATAATCCCATGAGTTAAAACAAGTATCATTAATTCCATTTTGCAAATGAGAAAACAGATTCTCAGCGTAGTTAAATGGCATCCTCAAGATTGCAGAAATATTAGGTTGCAAGTTCCTCCATCTTTAAGTTTATTGCTCTTTTCACTACACTATCATCCCAGTCACACCCTTTCCTTCTTTCTGGCCCTGTATTCCAGGGAATTCTCTACCAAACATTACAGAAGGAAAAAGCGAGGTATGTGAACCTACACCAATAGGGTACAAACTAAAGACAAAAACCAACAAAGTTTGGACAGTCTGGTGTCTATCTTCCTTAGTCTTACATTCTTCAAACAACAGCAGTACCCATCTTTGTCTCTCCACAGTTTTGAAGTACTGAAATGGGTCTGTGGGAGGTCTTCAAGAACAAAATTTCAGGTGGTGGGTGAAGGTAATATTGGAATGGAATTCAGGGAAAATAGTTCAAAATGGGAGACTCAGAGGAACTTGTCCTATCTCTTGGGGACCAGAACTTTATAGAATATGGAAGGTTTTTTGTTTGCTTTTTTGGGGGGGCCAGTGTTGATGCTAAATCTGAAGATCTCATGTAGGCCAAATAATTCTAGGCATTTGTTCAATCATGGAGAAGGGGATTATGTCTTACCTTGGCAGACTCTGTCGCCATATGCAGGTTGGTACCCAGGGCTACAATGACAACTTCCCACAGCTACCATCCATTCGCCTTCACCATTACAATGAAGTCTTGGAGGGCTGCTCCCCACTCCATCATCCTCTGGCTCAGCTTGTGCCACACAGGTGCCTACTGCCTCCACCAGGGAAGCCCCTCCTGTCCCACTGGCTTGTGTTTTAGGAAAGGAAGCAAAGCCCTGAAGCACAGCAGGACAGGAATAGGCAAATATCTTCACAACTACGAGGGCAAGGCAGGCCCCTGTGTCCTGGAAGGCCACATAGAAGCCCCTTTGGGTCAATGGCCCAAAGCTCCTCTCCTTGACATTGAGCTGAAGCCCAGCCCCACCTGCCCAAGAGGAGGAAGAGGCAGAAGCAGGGAAGCTTTCATCAGCAGCAATCGTGTCCACCTTGATCCAAGGCCCAAGGTGCCAGTCTGATCCAGGACTGGGGTCATCAGGTTCTTCTGCCTGGCGGTAGTAGAGGGTGAAGGTCTCACGGCAGGCACCTCCACCCACTCCCAGGCTGGTGCATGCCCTCACAGAGAAGTGGAGTCGGATATGTGCCCGATGGGCCCCTTGCCGATCCACAAAATGGGTCTGCAGCCAGTTGTCCTGCCCAAGACCTAGACCCTCTGCCACATGGCATGCCTCAAATGTACGAGTTAGGCGCTGCTGATTGTCCAGGACACTGACCTCATCCCACTGAAAGGAAAGTGGCAAAGGGTAGAATAGGGCACTTTAGCCTTCTATCATTTCTCGTAGAAAATGAAAACAGCTTGAAGTATGCTCAGGTCAGAGCTTTGAATACTCAAATTCATCAGTATTGAAATCAAGAGAGGAGGGGACATAGCTAGTTCATTCTTTCATTAAATTCATTTTTTTTTCATCCTGCTCATTGGAGTTATCCCCCTAACCTTTTTCCCAGAGGACATGGTTCTAAATCTCTAATCTCCTCAGACCCCATGAGATCTGCAGGAGAAAGATCTTTAGAATAAACTGGAGATGTGGTGGAATTGGGAAGATGGACCATGTGGGTAAAAGGGTTAGAGGGAAGCACTTACCCCTCCTGGTGGGTAGGAGGGCCAACCAATCTCAGATGTCTCTCCGGTAGTGTCCAGCAACACCTCTGTCCAAAGATAAGCAGTCATAAAGCTTCTATTCTCCCTTTTTCCCCAGCATGGCATATCACATCCCATTCCAGCTAGAGATCATCATTCCCACTCATAACATATTGAAGGATAAATTAATATCCTTCTGAGGGATGATATCATGAAGGCCCACAAAACGTATAAACTGATTTGTCCTTTACATGAACCTCACCATCTGTGCTAGTCCTTGAACTCCAGGAACTAGCCATTCTTGGACCATGTTAAACTCTGAGGGACTGGCTATCTGCTCAGAGCCTAACTATTTCAATACAAGAATGTTTTGCTCCAGATAGTGGTGTTTCATGCTAAATTCCTGAGAACACATCCTTAATAATTCATATCAATTAATTGAACCTTATCCCGGTTCCCTGGCAGAATGCGTTCTTTGTCTAAGACCCTACAAAAATCCCCAGCTAAGCTCCCCCTCTTCAGAATCTCACCCATGGAAAGGACGCTTTGCCTGGGGCTACTTTCCCATTGGGGACTCAATGGCTGACACTTGGGATTCCCCAGCCACTGATATCGAGTTGGTGCTTCCCCCAAATTGGTGATGTTTTCTTTATCTTTTTCTAGTATATTGATAGTTATATTAATCATTTTACTTACTATATTAGTATTGCTTTTCTGTTTCTGTTGTACATTTAAGAAAGTATCTATTCCTTGTTTCTGTATATGATTTTTGTTATTAAACATCTCTCTAAGCAAGTGTTTGGCATCTTATTTTGTGGGTGTAAAATACCAAACTATTCTTAATCCTACACACACACACACACACACACACACACACACACACACACACACACATATAAAATTTCTTCCTTCTTCCTAGATTTCTTCAATGTCTTCATTTTCTTTTAAACAGATATATTCAACCCTCTGCCCTTGGGCCATTAGCAACCCTCAAATCTTATTAATGTGGCATTATTATATTATATAGATTATATTCCTTGGTAATATGGTTACATTGTAGTCATGAAGAAATATTAAATTCTGTATAAAACCTTGACAAATTTTGTTGGATGATGCAGCCTAGAGAGCTAAAAGGTTGAACACTCATGTTTTAAAATATCCCCTTATTCCTCTTTCCTACTCTATAAGCACCAACTCTTCCTCCTATTATCTTTGGGGAGGAGAGAGGAATTATCCCTCTATCCTTTGCTCATTTCTCTTACCTTCATGGGCTAAAGCTGGCGTTATAAGGAAAAGGATCCAGATCCACACCATATCCCCCACTTTGTTTCCAGGTTGAGTGGCCCCCTTTAATTGTCATGGGGTATCTTCAGGTTTTTCACCATTGTCTTAGCCAACATCTCTGCTTCCAGGTGGTACTGTTACTCCCTCAGATCTAGGTGGTCTCTTATCCAGGTTCTCTCCCTAAAAGAAGACACACAGAAGGGGAAAAGAAGGGAAGAGAATGCTATAATTATCTGATCTCAATCACAACATAGTGAAATATTATACCAAGGCTCAATATGTTTCCAAGTTTACTTAGGGTCTTAAAAGGGAGTGAACTTACTTTCTTTTGCCAAAGTGAATTCACCTAAACTGGACAAAAATTGGGACTTGCCTCCTTTTTCCTCGATCTTTCTCTTGGTTTAGACCCAAGGTTTATTTTGCCCTATTTCTATGCCTTCGTTTCTTTCTACTCGGTGACATGGAATAAACCTTCTGATCCCATCCCTACTTTTCTAGGGCATAGGGGTGGGATCTCAGTTGATTTCATGCTCATCTGGAAGGAGATATTTTTTCTGACTCTGCCTCTTTGTTGATTTTGACTTTCTTCTTCCCCCACCCCCAACCATCTTTTGAAACCTAGAAGCTCCTTAGCAAGTAAGGGCGCCCGAGTATGGAACTGCCCCCAGTCATTCCTTACTAGGGACACAAAGGGGCCTCTTTCTTTGCTGTCAGACCTGGCAGGCTAAAATGTTTCAGAGAAGCAGTGAAGCAGGAGGGAGGGAGGAATGAAAGACTCTGGGGCATGATGGAAGAGGGGAAGTCATGAACAGAAGTAAGGAGGAGGGGAGGGAGGAGAGACCATGTCGTGCCAAAGCCTACAATGGATTGGAAAAGAAATAGAGATATAAAAATCCCCAAGGGGTGAGGGTGGAGAAAAAAATGAAGATTTCTGGGAAAACAGCGTTTTTATGGCTTCTCTTTTTCATTGAAAAATGTTGAATTTTTTTTAAAGTAATAAGTAAATATTTTAGGAAAAGGTGTTCCTATATTGCTCCCTATTTCTTCCTCTCCTCAATTATTCCTCAAACCTATACAATAGAATAATAACTAGTATATAAATATATACTACTTAAAGTTTGCAAAATTCTTTATCCATTATTAGCTCATTTAATTCACATAACAATCTCGAAAGTAGGTGTTATTATTATCTCCACTTTAGAGATGAAGAAATTGAGACTGAGCAAGGTTAAATGACTTGTCTAGGTCATGAAGGGAGGGAAGATTTGAACTCATCTTCCTGTTTCCACATCTAACAATATCCACTGCACCAGGTAGCTGCTTTTAGGACAAGTATGTACAACAATCTGCTGTATCAGGTTTTTAAACAGGGAAGACAAGTAATTACAATTTGACCTTTCATTGGAAGAGAAGGATTATCTGGAAACCTTCACCATTTAAGAAGAAAAATTTAGTATATTCTTTGCTTGCAAGGCTTCCTCTTGTGGACTTTTGCTTGGGCAGTTGGTAGCTAACTGCTTGTTCTACATACCAAAAACATCCCCAAATGAAAAAGAACCTATTTGTATAAAAGTTGTTTTTTTTAAGGCAGCTCTTTTTGTGGTGGCTAAGAATTGAAAATCAAAGGGATGCCCATCAATTGGAGAATGACTGAACAAGTTATGATATATGAATGTTCTGGAATACTATTGTGCTATAAGAAATGACAAACAGGATGATTTCAGAAAAACCTAGAAACACTGATATAAATTGATGCATAGTGAAGTGAACAGAACCAGGAGAACATTTGTACACAGTTAGCAACAATATTGATTGATGAAGAACTGTGAATTAGAATTAGCTATTCTCAGTAATACAATGAACCAAGACAATCCCAAAGGACTAATGATTAAGCATACCTTCTGTTTCCAGAGAAAGATCTGATGTTAGCTTAAAACAGACTGAAGGATGTTATTTTTAACATGTGATTTTTTTAACTTTCATTCTTTCATTTTTATTTCTTTTATTCAAGTTTTCTTGCACAAAATGACTCTTACAGAAATGTTTTACATAATTGCACTTGTATAATCTATATCTAATTGCTTATCATCTCAGGAAGAGGGAAAGGAAGGGATAGAATTTAGAACTCAAAACTTTAAATAAAAATGTTTAAAAATGGGGGGGGGAGAAAATTGGAAAATATATTATTGTCTTCCTAATCAGGTCTCAAGAGGATAAGAATGGAATGAATGTAAGAAGAAGCCAATTATTTCTGGAGAATTTAGAAATCTGGACAGTTGAAATGGGAGAGTAAATGATACTAGTAATTACTAAGGCAGAAGATACCCAAGGACCAAACATTTTCGCTGATGGGGAAGAAAGAGAAATAAGAGCCCCTGGAAAAAAATAGAGATAAATCTGTTCAGAGTTAATAGCAAAGAATGCCACATCAACGAAGTCTAGGAAGAAAAGTTCATGAGACAAGGAGAAGAGAAGAGGTGGCAAGTTGCATTAAATACTTCCTGAAGGAGGGAAGACAACTGCAAAAAAGGAAGTTGAATTTGCCAATTAAGTGGTTACATTAGTAATCACTGAACTCATAGCTTCAACTGAGTGGTAGGATGAGAAGTCAGATTGTAAAGATTTGAAGAGTGAATGAGAGGTGGGCATACCTTTGTAACATTTGGCCTCAAAAAATTCTTTTTTCAAAAATAAAGAGATGAGAAAAGAGGAACTTGAGGGAATGAATTGATGATGCCGCTTCTGATAACATAATAGAACAATTATGAATGATTCTAATACAGGTAAAAGTGAAAGAAGAATTGAAGGTGATGGAACTGAAGGTCCAAGAGAGAGAGAGAGAGAGAGAGAGAGAGAGAGAGAGAGAGAGAGAGAGAGAGAGAGAGGATAATTGATAGAAAGAGGCCAGAGGAAAAAAAATTGAAGGGCAAGGATTAGAGAAGACCAGATGGAATTTGTGGTTCTTTGAAAGGAGGGAAGTGGGGTGGCTAGGTGGTGCAGTGGATAGAACACTGGCCTTGGAGTCAGGAGTACTTGAGTTCAAATCCGGCCTCAGACACTTAATAATTACCTAGCCATGTGACCTTGGGCAAGCCACTTAACCCCATTGCCTTGCAAAAAAAAAGCAACTAAAAAAATTTTTCAAAAAAAAGGAGGGAAGCTCTTAAAGGATGACCCTAGTTAAATAGAAAGAATATTATCTTGACAAATAGAATGAAGATTCATTGGGTGTTGAACAAGAGTGAAAAAGTTTGACTTTAGAAGATATGGAAAATTTAATAGAGAATCAACTAGTGATATACAGAATATTGTCAAACAGTCCTGGATGTTTATTAAGTCCTAGTTGAAGTTAAATAACATGCATTTGTGGTTAACTTAATGTACTAATAACACCTATAACAACTGGTAGCTGTGGATGGGAAGTAGGGAAAAAAATGGGTCTTGTAATTTACCCAGAATTGGGGCAAATATGAGAGAAGTTTAAAGCAGAGAAAGGTTTCTAAGAAGCTGATCAAAGTGTGGTCCATCCTGGTCAGAAGGCAAGTAAACTGGGAAGATACTGATAGACTGGGAGAATCAGAGAAGTTGAGGGAGAAAGGTTTGGAACAAGAGAGGGATAATGAGATAACCTCTGAAAGGGCACAGGAATGTGAGAAAATCAAAAGGTTCAGTTCTCTTAAATGTGAATGAAAAGGTCCAAGGTATGATGGTTATAGATGTCTAAAGTGAAATGGCAATAGAGAGAGTATGAGAGTTGAGGAAATCAAAAACCAAGCCAGGTGTTAGTGAAATCATCAACATGAATACCAAAATAAGCAAGTGTGGTGAGAAAGTGTCAGAAAGCTCAATGAATGCAGGCTATGAAGATATAACTTGATGACATGAGTGTTTGTGTAAAGTCTGCTTATCTGCTTAATACACCCCTCCCCACATCTTCATCCCTTGCTTCTACTAACTGTCAGCACTCTCTCACCTTCCTTGATTCTGTAGCCTATGACCTGTGCTCTATTTACCAAATGGTGGGGATTCAGATCCTCTTTCAAATATTTAGTAGTTGAGGGACCTTGTTCAAATCTCTTAAGATTTAGTTTCTAAACCTATAAAATAGGTTGTTGTGGGAACCAAATGTGAAAAATACTTTGCAAGCCTTAAGTTATCATATAATGTTATTATCTCTTGTACCCATGTTGCTATGATGGTTTTTTTTTCAATTGAACTGACATAAGAATGTTTACAAAATTATACATCAATGATGTGTAAATGAAATGGAGCACACTAAGGACATATTTCTGTATGAAGGAGATTAATAAGAGAGAAGAAAGGGAGGGATGGAGAACACTTCCTGAAAGAAATTTTGAGTAGGGTTAAGCAGGAATGAGTCTCATTTATAATGGTCTATTCGTTTTTCCCCCACAAGAACAGTCCTAGAGTTGAGTCAGTGATCTTCATATTTTTAACCTGAGGACCCACCTCCTCCTTCTTATCAGGCCCGCCAGATCCTGGACCAGACCCCTGTGAAGGAATTGGTGAGCCTCAAGTGGAACAAGTTTGGGAGGCCATATTTCTATATGCTGGCTGCCATCTATGTTCTCTACATGATATGCTTCACGATGTGCTGTATCTACCGTCCTCTCAAGCTTCGGAAAGACAACCAAACCAGTTCACGAGACATAAATATATTTCAAGAAAAATGTCTTCAGGTGCCTGCTGCCCCTGGGAGAGGGATGGAAAGATGTGGAAAAGGGGTCAGAGTACTGACAATTAAAAAAAATGGAGTTACCTAAAAAAAATTAGGTTCAATAATTTTTCTTCTATTCTGTCTCCCCATTAAGCCCAAGATGTTCTGAGCTAGTTACTCTTAAACAGTCCATACCACTCATGTCCATAGGTATGAGTTGAGGAAAGGTCTAGGTCTAATAAATAATTGAGCCCTAGAGGATGCTAACATATTCTGACAATGACTAAATGATAAAATATCAAAATAAGAAAAAATGAAAGAGAAATTAGAGATAATGAAAGTGAAGGCCTTAAAGAGAGGGAATAAGAAATGGAACAAAGCCAGAGAAAAACTGAAGGTCTAGGACTGGATAATATCAGATAGAATGTTTGGTTCTTAGCAAGAAGGGAGATTCTTAAAGGATAACCTCTGTTAAGTAGAAAGATAACTAGCTTAATGAGTTTGATTGAGAAAACTTCCTGGACGAAAAAAATTGATTATATATATATATATGATAGGTTCAGACATATTATCCTGTTATTTCTGAAAGTCTTTACACTCACATCCTTACCCTCTTCAAACCAAGAACTACTGATATTGATACATAGCTATAGGTAATCATGAAAGTAAATCTGGTCTATCCCACGCATCATCTTACAGATGAAAAAACATGTGGACATATTTCTTTGGTGGATAGAGCACCAGGACTGGATGAACTAACATCGGTGTTTGAATCTAGCCTCAGACATCGTTGGCTGTATAACCCTGTGACCCTGATCGCTTAACTTCTATTTGCCTTAGTTTCTTCACCTGTAGCATGTAACTATCATAGCAGAACCTATCTCCCAGGGTTGTTGAGAGGATTAAATGATATAATAGAAGTAAAGATGGTGACTGGCACTTAAGAAAGACACAATAAAACATTTGTTACATTCCCCTTGTTCTCTCCTGTAGGGTAAATGATAATGACTTTGAAGCCATAAAACTTATTATCTAGTCTTATGACTTGTAGACTTGGAACAAATCACTTAGCTTTCCTAAAACTTTGATTTTCTTATCTCTGAGATAGGAATAACAGTAACAGAAGGTCAGGACAGATTCCATGAGATAATAGATAAGGAAACATTTATGGTTTCAAATGACTATGCAAAATGTATTACATTTGCATATTGTTGTTGTCGTTGTTGGATTGTTTCAGTCATGTTTCAGTCATGGCTAACTCTGGAAGAGCTAGCCATTTTCTTCTCCAGCCATTTTACAGATGAGGAAACTGAGAAAAACAGGGTTAAGTGACTTGCCTAGGGTCACACAGTTAAGCGTTTGAAGCCAGATTTTAACTCAGGAAGATGAATCTTCCAGTTTTTTGTGGTTATTTTTTTAGGTTTTTGCAAGGCAATAGGGTTAAGTGGCTTGCCTCAAGGCCACACAGCTAGGTAATTATTAAGTGTCTGAGGCCAGATTTGAACTCAGGTATTCCTGACTCCAGGGCTGGTGCTCTATCCACTGCGCCACCTAGCCGCCCCGAATCTTCCAGTTTTTAAACTTAGTGCTCCATCCACTGTACCACCTATCTGTCCCACTTGCATGTTCATACACACTTTAGTGAGGTTGAGTCCTTTGTGATGTCGGAAGGGAACTCTGTTGTTTCAAGGGAGGGAGATTCTATTCAGACATGCTTGAGTACACTTCTGTTGCGTCTAATCAACACAAACATAACCTATTGTTCTTTATTCATTCCTGCCTATACTGTCAATATGAGCTCAATGCAATAACTTTTCACCTGTCAGACCACTTGTCATGAAGGTGGAGGACTTCTGTAGCTTGAAGTTTGGATACAATGACCTTTAAAGCCCCTTGCAACTATAAGATTCCATGGTTCTATGATTTTATCATCTTCTCCCTATGTAGAAATCTTCAAGAAAAAGAGAAGGGGATAGGATAGTGGAGAGGAAGAGAGAAAGATGGAAACAGAGAGAATGAATGGAAGGGAATGGAAGTATTAACTAGATTGAAGCTATTGATAATATGTTTATATAGCTGGTATGCCCCTCTCCAACCATCTCATGTTGATGTTTGATTATATTAAATGATTATAGCTAATTTACAAAGGTGTGCCAATGATTAGATAAAAATGATTCCTCCCAAAAAGAGAGCATAAATACTTTGGAGATACTTTAATCACTGAAAAAAGAACCACAAATCAAAAATAGGTTTAGGTTGATTGGAAAATCATAGGGAAACTTTTCTTCAACTATTCGAAACTGTGTACCTTATCAACTCTGTGTTGTACATCTAGATAACTAGATATAGTTCCTTCTCTTTTTTTATTTATTCTCAGATCTGTACTCAGATCTGTATTGTAACTTTGGTTAGTTTCAGGAAGCCTGGTCTAAGGGGAAGATGGTTTGTTACATGAGAGGACAAAAGGTGAGGGGAGGTCTCTGTTCTTTACCATAGCCAAAAGACAGCTCCCCAAATAGAGAAAGATTAGAGGAAAAATGGTAAAGGAGAAGGGAATGTGGAAAACAGAGAAGTTGAGAGATGAAATAAGGAAAATCAAGGCATAGAAAAGAGTTAGTCTTTGGCTAGATGTACTCCATCTTTCTATATCTTTACATTTCTTGGGAGAATATATTCTGTTTTGATGTATTGATTGGTCTGGACAAAGTCCTGATTCCTGAGACTGTGACACAATTTTTCAATGGGTCTCATCTCTTTATTTTTTTATTTTTTTGGTCTTTGGAAAGTAGGGCTGATTACCAGATATATTTCCTTGACAAAAGTATGTAGAACCAATTACATGGGCACCCTTCTTTTCCTTGAAAGGACTAATTAGAACTCCAAATGGTTTCTTTATTTTTTCTTTTCTATCCCTTCCATGCCTCTGCCTTAAACTTCTTTTTTCTTTAGCCCTTCTTTTTTTCTCCTTCCTCTCAGAGTTAGGTAAAATCCATCCATGTCAGGTAGAGTAAAGAGGAAACAAAAAGAGACTTAGGATAATACTCATAACGGCTTTCTGTAGCTATGGTTTCAGGAACAGTCCTTCCTTTATTACATCCTCTTCTTGTTCTCTGCTTAGTAAACAAATCAACATGACAGTAATACATTCTTAAGTTGCTTGCCTTCCTAGAGAAATACTCCTCTATTAGGCTAAGGATATATAAAATATATAAAATGTCATTAAAGACACAGAATTAGTACTGAGACTAACTCCAGGTGGTTTACTAACCACTGAAGTCCACCTTATCCATTTCATGGTACAGATTCATACTTTTTCTGGTTATTTGGTAAGTCTGCAAAATCTTTTCAGTACTATTTTATATATATATATATATATATATATATATATATATATATATATGTATATATATATATATGTATGTATGTATATATTCAGAAAGAAACCATCAGCCTTTATCTCTAAGATCTCTGGATCTCTGAGTTTTTCATAGAATCCTAGGATGTCAGGGTTGGGAGGGACCTTAGATATCATCTACTGCAGTCCCAACCCAAAACATGAATAAATACTTTCTGCAGAATCTCTGACAAGTAGTTTTCCAACCATCTGATCTTTGGTAGGAGAAGAGTAAGCAAAGATATTTCTTATCAAAATGGCAAAGATTCTGCCACCCCATTCAAAATTCTAAGTCTCTTAATAAGAAAACCATACTGCTATAATTATCACCCTAAGTTATGAATGACTGAGCTTTCTCTACAGAGGCCTAGGAGCAGTTTTCTTCCTCATATAGTAATCATTTGATCTACCAACCACTACCACCACCATGACCACCACTACCAAATGTATTCCCAATCTCAGGCCTCTTCTGCTTCTTTCCCAAACCAGATCTCTGCTTCAATCCTTCACTATACTAGGATTCAGACTATGATTCACTCCATGGTTTCTTTGGTCCCCTTTCTCAAGCTTTCATCCTGGATTAGCATTCATTCTCACTTGGAGAGAAAACTGAGATTCTCACCTTCTTATGCAAGCCCTAAGAAGCTTTGTTTGTATATAACCAGTCGTTGTGGTTTGTTCTTCATAGTTAACTTGTGATTAGAATGATCTCTGCTCATGACAGGATCATGTATAAAGTTATTTTGAATTTTAAAAAAATGAGAAAAAAAATTCGGTTAGCACTTGCTTACATAGAATATATAGTATATTAAGTCTCTACCACAGAGATAGCCAAATGGGCAAAAATAATTAAGGGTGGTTGGGAGAGGAGCTAGGTTGGTAAGTTTGATAGACCGAGATCAATTCCCATTTTGCATCCAACTTTTGACCCTGATTTCCCCTACAGGAATCCTATGTGACCCATGAAGATCATGTTCGGTTGGTTGGGGAGCTGGTGTCTGTCATTGGGGCGGTGGCCATTTTACTCTCAGAGGTAGGGGATCCTTAGATAAAAGGATGAAGATATTTCTCAGAATGAGCTCTATGTGACCCAGGGCTTGTTCCCTGTCCCGACTTCTGAATCATTATTGGCAAATGACTCATTAGGCAAGAACAGGTAGAAAATGAGGGCAAAGCCTTCCCACATATTAAATAAGGACAAGGAGTAGATAGGACTTGACCCTTTGTTTACCAAAATGAGGAAGCCCTTCAAATCAAGATAAGCAAATTGACAGATAACACTTTATGGTATCACCAGGTCCTAGAAGCATCAAAAGTCTTTCTTAACCACTTGATCTGGAGAAGAAATGGCACTAATGTCAGGAGAGCCAAGTTTGAGCCCATGATAGCAGGGGAAATGATAGAGAACTGAATGTACAGATATGTTTCCAAAGGATGTTGAAGGCCAAAAATATTCCCTACCAATATCCCCCTCCTTTTAAGATTTACATCCAATATTTTGACCCTTGTGAATCAGGGTTCTCTAACCTCTTTTTATATTTTCATTGGTCCTAGACAAAGCTTCCTCATTTCTCCCTTTAGGGAGGGTCCCTGATTCATTTCTCAGAATCCTTTCCTGACAGTTTGAGACTAAGTAGATATAAGGGCTCTCCAGAATACTGATGCTGATTCAGAAGGTAAACTAAAGGTATTGGGAAAAATGAAAAATAGGCAGAACCCCTCTTCCCCACTCTCCAGGGGAATTTTAGAATCCCTAAAAGAAGCTATCCCTTTTGCTACTATATCTATGTTCACCTCAGATTCCAGACATCTTCAGATTTGGGTTCACTCGATACTTTGGACAGACTGTCCTTGGAGGACCTTTCCATGTCATCATGTGAGTTCTTTCTCTTCTATTTCCTCCCTATCTTGGAATTCATCTAGTCTAATGCTGCTTCACTCTGCATCATAGCAAGGCTTCAATTTGAGGAACCCCATCACTAGAAAATCTATGTGTCTATATTGATGCACTATGGGTGCTTTAATTTGAATGTATATGTGTTGTGTATGTGATTATGTGTGTATGAATAAAAGCGAACAGTGGGAGTCACACACTAATTGCAGGCAAGATCTAGAACATTCTATTGGTTCATCCTTTCACATATGTTTTATTCCCTCCTCTTTTCCAAGCATCATCTATGCTTGCATGGTACTAGTGACCATGGTGATGCGGCTCACCAGCACATCTGGGGAAGTGGTGCCTATGTCTTTTGCCTTGGTGCTTGGCTGGTGCAATGTTATGTACTTTGCAAGAGGATTCCAGATGCTGGGTCCCTTCACCATCATGATCCAGAAGGTGAGTCTTCTTCCATCCAGCTTCTAGTATGGACAGGATCTTCTTGCTTAAGCTATTCCAAAGAGAGCAGACTGCTGAGATTAGGAGACAAGGAATATGAAAAAAAAACTATTGTGGAGTCTGTGGATCTTTAGGGTGGGATAGACCCATGGTGTTGGGGGAGGAAGAAGCAACTATTTAGGAACTGATTGTCTCAGCCCTGCATTCTCTTCTCTGTCCTCTGCAGATGTTTTTTGGAGATCTATTAAGATTTTGCTGGTTGATGGCTGTGGTTATCCTGGGCTTTGCCTCTGGTAATATCATTTTTTTTTAACCCACCAGTAATTTCTAGTCTTTCTTATCCCAATTTTGGTGTCCATAAATACATACATACTTACTCACAAATGCATAAATGCAAATATGAGATAGAGGAAAGGAATAATACCCAAAGATTAGTGCATGTTGAATCTAGTCATTTATTCATGCAACAGTGTCATTTTTACTTGTTCAGTTCCTTAATATGTGAAGACAAGTCAATGTCTCATTTTAGATTGTATCATATCAAAAGTCCATACCATGCTAATTCTAATATTAGCATAGTCTTTAGTATGAAATGCAGTATGTCTCAATACAGTCATGGAAAGTTCCAATATTAGCCATATCAAAGGGAGAAAGGACTGGGAAAATGCTAACCCCAAGTTTGTGACAATTGTGGTAACCACCCTTTCACCTACCCTTTTCCCTTGGGTGGGACAGCGTTTTATATCATCTTTCAGACTGAGGATACAAGCAAGTTGGGCCAATTCTTCAATTATCCCATGTCATTATTCTCCACTTTTGAGCTCTTCCTTACAATCATTGATGGCCCTGCCAACTATGATGTGGATCTGCCTTTCATGTACTCTGTGATCTACTTTTCCTTTGCCATCATTGCCACACTCCTGATGCTCAATCTCTTCATTGCCATGATGGGTGATACTCACTGGCGAGTGGCCCATGAACGGGATGAGCTCTGGAGAGCCCAGGTAAGTTCCTCCCTGCCCCCGCCCCCTGTATAAGATGAGTCATAATAGCAAGAAGTACTTGGTTGACAGAAAACACTGAAGGGAGAGTGATGAAATATCTTAGTTATAGTGGTGATATGCTGAATATGGAAGGGAAGTAGCAGAGAATTTGAAAACTGATAACCTCTTAAATTATCCCAAATTTACATTGACTACATCTTGGACATACAGTTTTTTAGATATTCTACTCTGTCATCCCACCTTCACCCTCAAAATTAGAATATTGAATTTATTGAGGGGAAGTTAGATGGTGCAGTTGATAGAGCACTAGCCCTGGAGTCAGGAGGACCAGAGTTCAAATCCAGTCTCAGACACTTGATACTAACTGCATGACCTTGGGCAAGTCACTTAACCCCATTGCTTTGCAAAAAACAAAAAAGAGAAAGAGAGTTCATTGAGTGTGAGATCTGTGTTTTTTGACTCTCTTTGTTTTCCCAGTATTTGAGGGGTGAGGAAGACATACACAAAAGATGTTGGTGTCACTTTAAATAAACTAACAAATAAGCATTTATTAGGTAACTAGTCTATATCAGATTATTCTAGGTCCTAGGGAAACAAGAAGAAAAATGGAATAGTCTCTGCTCTTAATAGCAAGCATTTATATAAATGTATATAGCATTTACTATATCCAATAAGATGTAAGCTCCTGCCAACTATGATGTGGATCTGTCTTTCATGTACTCTGTGATCTACTTTTCCTTTGCCATCATTGCCACACTCCTGATGCTCAATCTCTTCATTGCCATGATGGAGCTTACATCTTATTGGAGATGATAATATATGTAAGTACACATACAAGCACAAACATTTGTGTGTATATATATATATATATATATATATGTTTGTGTATGTGTTTATTTATGTACATATTTACATAATTGTGAGAGGAGAGAGAGAAAAAAAGGAAGAGGAAGAGGAGGAGCAAGAGGAGGAAGAAGAACTAGAGGGTAAGAGGGGAAAGATCAGAGAAAGAAGGGAGGGAAAGAGAGAGAGAGACCAAACAGAGAGAGGAAAAATAGAGGGAAGAAGGGAAAAGAAAAAGAAAAAAAAGAATAAATTTGAAATAAATACTTGATCATTGAGGGGAGAGAACATATTAACAGGTGGAGAATCTGGAAAAGGTTGATTTTTGCTATTGTTTTGCTCTCAGCATGATGTAAATTCTGGTTTCTTAGGGCACCTTAAACTGGTTTCTAAATAAACCTGATTTAAGGATAAAAGGGAATTCCTAAATTCCTCTAGCATCTCAAAGCCAGAGTGGGACTAAACACATTGATCACTGTTGTATCAAGCAAAATATATGACACCTTTCAACTGAAAAAGGAATATTGTTTATAAAATTTGCCAAATAAGTCTAAAGTGTGTAAAGGGTAAGAAAAAGAAAAAGGAGAAAAGGACAGAAGATGAAAAGAAACATGGAAAGATATGAGAGGAGAGGACAATAAAACTGTCTTACTGCTTGTAGGTCTTTTCCTGTCCTTGAATTTGTCTTCCTACTAGAAGAATAATAGTTTAGTTATAGTGGTGATATGCTGAACATGGAAGAGAAAATGCAGAGAATTTGAAAACTGATAACCTCTTAAATTATCCCAAATTTACACTGACTACATCTTGGACATACAGCTTTTTAGATATTCTACTCTGTCATCCCACCCTCACCCCCACTTTAAATTAGAAGAAGAGATATATGTTTGCATATTTCTCACCATTGTCTTATGGTGTATCTAAGTCCATATTCATTACAGAATATAAAAGTTGAAAATAATAGATATCTAATCCAATTTCCTTCTTCAAGAAAGTATTTCTATGCTCATTCAACTTTTACTTTAATCTATCTGCTGATGAATTTGAATCAGTCTGTGGCTGGACAGATTCAGTTATTAAAAAAGTTTTTCCTTTATATGAATCTAAAATCCACCTCCCTACAACTTGCAGCACTCCCTTGCCTTTTTTCTTTCCCTTGGAGCAATAGGTTACCCTGACTTTCATTATATTCTACTTCTCTTCAATAAGCAACTCTTTAAATCTTTAAAAACACCCATCATTTCTCACTTCCTACTCTTCTCCATAACATAATTCCCAGTTATAGCTATATTTATTGTCTTTTTTTCATTAGAAAGGAAGATTTTTTTTTTTAGGTTTTTTGCAAGGCAAACGGGGTTAAGTGGCTTGCCCAAGGCCACACAGCTAGGTAATTATTAAGTGTCTGAGACCGAATTTGAACCCAAGTACTCCTGACTCCAGGGCCGGTGCTTTATCCACTACGCCACCTAGCCGCCCCTAGAAAGGAAGATATTAAAGATGGTTACTGTCTTATTTTGTTCATATTTGGATTTCTGGAATTTAACGTAATACCTACCATATAGAAAACACTTGGAAAACTATTTTGCTTTCAGACTAAAAGGAGCAGTTGGTAGTATAGTGGATAGTGTGCTGGACGTGGAGTCAGGGAGACTCCCCTTTTTAAGTTCAAATCTAGTCTCAGTAAGTACTATGTGACTCTGAACAAGTTGCTTAACCCTATTTCCCTCTATTTTCCTCATCTGTAAAATGAATTGGAGAAGGAAATGGCAAGAAAGCCCCAAATAGGGTCATAAAGAGTTGGACACAACTGTAATGACTAAACAACAACATTCAGGCTAAATATACATCTTTTTTAAACAATCATTTCCTGATAATAAAGTTTACAGAATCCTCACTCTACTGGTTACCCTCATCTAGGTGTTGTCCCTCTTAAATAATTCCATCCAGACCTAAACAAAATAATTCAGGTGTGGTCTGATCAGAACAGAGTGTTGTAAGATCATTTGTACTATTTTTTCCATTAATTGATGACTTTCATTAATACCTACTTCTATTTATGTAGTCTAAGTTTTTAACATCCTTTTTCATAACTTTATCATATTGTTGGCTTTTAGTTACAGAGAACTGCCAAATCTTGATCACAACAGCAACTTGGTCAGTTTTTCCCACTTCTTGTACTTATGCAATTGGATTTTACATAGATCCATTTTAAAGCTAATCTTACAATTTTTAGTTCATGCCAAACTACTGAGAATCTCAAATTAATAAACACCATAACTTACACATATAAACTGAAGGGACCCATGGTGCTGGATTTGGAGTTAAAGAATCCAGGTTCAAATGCCATATTTGCCACTTTTGTGACCCCATTCCAGTGATCCAAGATGACTCTGGAGGAGAAAGGTTGGTGACTTTGCACAGCCTTCCTTCATTTAAATCCAATTCATTTGCAAGTCATGACATCATCTTATCAATGTCATGGTCCTTTTCCAGATAAATGACAAACAATAACAACAGAGTGTAAAATAACAGGTTTTGACTAGATGACCTCTAAGGTCCTTTCTAGTTCTAAATCCATAACCTTATTATTGTAGAGATCATCCTGAACACCCCCAACCCCATATGACAGCTGAGAAAACAGAAGTTCAGTCAGGTTGTGATTTTTTTTCTTTTTTGTTTTTGCAAGGCAATGGGGTTAAGTGACTTGCTCAGGGTGATTTTCTTTTTTTTTTAATATTAGTTATCTGTTCTAACTTTTTTGCTACTTGTAATATTTTTGTTATGTTTTCATCTAATTTATTGGTACTGCTGAAAAGCCTTCTTCAAATTAACAAAGACATTAATCAAAAATTTGTTGATTTAAGGTTTGAATGTTCAACCACCTGCCAATGCAGTTGACATCATTTCTATCTAGTTCCAATTAATTATTTTACCCATAAGAATTCATTTAGGGGAAACTACATGGCACAGTAGTTAGAGCATAGGACCTCAGACTCTTAAAACTTGCTTAGTTATGTGACCTTGGACAAATCACTTAACCCCATTGCTTTGCCAAAAAAAAAAGAATTTAAATTCTTTGCTGAAATTAAAATATGCTATTATCCACACAACTACTTCATCTAAGCATATGTAAAAAACATGAAAAATAAATTATTTGTTATAAATGAACTTTTAATGATGTCTAAAGGATTACCAAATTCTTTTCTAAATAGGCATAATCTTCTGTTTTTCCTATTTCTTAACATCTTATCTTATGAAATTTTATTTATTCCCATTTCATCTTTCTGTTATTTCTCTTAGTATATCTAGTCCATTTTTTTTAGGTTTTTGAAAGGCAAATGGTGTAAAGTGGCTTGCCTGAGGCCACACAGCTAGGTAATTATTAAGTGTCTGAGGCTGGATTTGAACTCAGGTACTCCTGACTCCAGGGACAGTGCTCCATCCACTGCGCCACCTAGCCGCCCCTAGTTCATTTCTGATAATTTTCTTCCCTCCCCACATAGGTTGTGGCCACCACAGTAATGTTGGAGAAGAAACTACCACGTTGTCTATGGCCTCGCTCAGGGATCTGTGGGAGAGAATTTGGACTTGGAGATCGCTGGTTCTTGCGGTGAGCCTGTGTATATGGTAGTCACATTTTCCCTACAGTCTTTGACAATCCTAGTTCTTTTCATGAGATTTCCTCCTGGGTCCACTAGGGGGAGAAGTCATTCTATAAAGTTGGGGTTCTGAAGTCTGAAATGGGGGGAAAACGTATAGTCAATATATGAGTGAGGACTGTGTGAATGTGAGTATGAGCAAAGGTGTATTTTTATGTGTTTATGTATCACTCATTTTCTGTTAACATTTTCTTTGGTCTCTACTTTACGGTTTATAATAATAATAACGATGATGATGATGATGATGTTTGTCCTTCATTTTCGAAGAAGACCACAGTATCAGGGAGATGATGCCATGACAAGCATGTGAATTGGATTTGAGTAAGGGAGTGCTGTGCTAAGTCAACAGTCTCACTTTCTCCTCCAGAACCATCTGGATCCATTGGCAAGATATGAATCAGGACAACTAGTTGGCCAGATGGCCCTGGATGCAAGGCAATCAGGGTTAAGTAACTTGCCCAAGGTCACATAGTTAGTAAGAGTAAAGTGTTTGAGACCAGATTTGAACTCCAAGACCAGGGCTCTATGCTCTGCCTAGCTGCCCTCATTTATTTGGGGCAGCTAGGTGATGCAGTGAATAGAGCATCAGACCTGAAGTCAGGAGGATCTGAGTTCAAATGCAGACTCCGATATTTAATAATTACCTAACTGTGACCTTGGACAAGTCACTTGGCCCCATTGCCTTACCAAAAATAAAAGTATAATGTTAAGTTTTTATGGTCTGTAACAAAAACTGGGCATCCAATCATCCTCTGCTATCTAGATTACTCATCTGAACCCTTAAGCTTGTTCTTCCCACTATACCCTAATCCTCCTGTCTTCTTCCCTTTCTCCAGTTCTTTAAATCTCACTCCACACAATCTTTTTCTTTGATATTTCTAATTAATTTCCCTTTCATTTTCCATGTCATTTTTTATGTTGCCATTTCCCCCTAATCTTAGTATTAAAACTTACTCATTCTTTTGTCCTCCTGTCCTTTTCTACCTCATTTACATGATGGCCTTCTTCCTTAATTCCTTCACCATAGCTTGTTCCTTGACTCTTCTCTTCCCATGCCCTTGCAGGGTTGAAAACCTCCAGGATCACAACCATCTTCGTGTACTCCGATATGTGGAAGCCCTCAAATCATCTGACCAAGATGAATCAGAACAAGAACATCTATCTGAGAAGATACAATCCAAGCAGAAGAATAAAAAGATTAAAAAGGCCTCATTAGTAGCCCCAACACCCTCTTTATCCCGAACTACATCTCAAAGTAGTTCTAGTCACTGGGGCTGGGAAGTTCTTCGCAGAAACACCTTGGGTCATGTGAACCACGGTTTTGATTTGAGAGATGGGGATGAAGAGGAGAAAATCTACCATGTATGACTCAGAAATACTTGACTCTTGGACTTTTGACACAGGACACTTGGGACTAGAGGAAGAATAACATTTATCTTAATGTGACTAATCCTGAGTTCCAAGTAACCAGTTGAATATGGGTCATTCTAGCCCATTCGATAATTTATCCCTCTGTAACAATGTAGAGTGATCTTTCTGTCCCTAAGGCCAGGGGCATATAACGTCTGCCTTCAATTTGGCACTGCCATGACAACCACAGGCAGGACTTGAAATTCAATAAATCTAGGAACTTTTTAGGTGTGAATTAATTAAATTTTTGACCAAATATAGAAGGCAAATGATATAATAAATACTGAAATGATTAAAGAAATAGTCCTCTGCCAAAGTCCTAGGCAAAGGAGTAAGGATTGGGTCAAATGACCTATAACTTAGTTATAGTTCAGTCAGAGGAAGAGGGGATTGATACTAAAGTTTTGGATTAGCCATGATGTGGGAAGTAATTTACTCTTTCCTTCTAGATTTCCTACCTTATCCACTCTTGAACTCCGATGAAGAAGAATGGAAGTTGACTGAATCAGCTAGGTTCCATAGAACTGAATGTGAGCCAGGTGTAGATTTTCAGCTCTTCCACTTCTTCCTTATATTTCTTCATACCCCCACTAAGCACACATGCACCATTTCCTTTTCTCCTTTAATAGGGTTTCTAACTTATGTAGAATTGGTGTATGTTTGTAATAGGAAAGAATGGTCCCCTTTCTATACTCATTAGCATTTAAGAAGTGTGAATGAGTACTTGTAACTTCTCATATTAAGTGTATATATAAAAATGTGTAATTGATATCCCCATCTGGTCTTTATTACTTCATCCTGGCTAACTCATCCCACATATATCTAATATCAGTTTTCTCTGTGGACTATACCTTTTTGGGAAGACAAGACAGTTTTTATGCCTATAAGGTTGCATTACTATTAATATATTCTTCATCTTTCCATCTTCACTTTCTATTTTGTTTCCTTCTGAAGTCAAAATGGTACTGGCACTATGGGAATATCCTACCAAGACTTCCTAGTGCAACAGCCCCTCACTTCTCTTGTGATCCATATTAGGAATTTAGTTCTGAGAAAAGAAAGAGTGGAGAACCACACAGGGAAATAGGAGTAGGGAGGGAGTCTGATTATGTGGCAGGGAGTGTGGATATTCTTTGTTAAGGAATTCACAATCCAATATATAGAGAGACTTCTATTTATTGAGACATATATGCAAAATTGAATGCCAAAGATTCATTACATAAGCACATACAGTGAAGTGGATGAAACAATAGTATTAAAATTAGTACTGAACCCAGCTTATTCCTTGATCTATGTCCAAAAAAGAGGAACAAATTTGACTTAGAATGACTGGGTCTTATATGTATCTGTCATTCCTATTTAATATTATGGTTGTGAGAATCAAATGAAATAATAGATAGTATTTATATACAGCTTTAAGATTTGTAAAACATGGACTATCTCATTTGATCCTCACAACATCCCTTGGAGGTAGGGGCTGTTATCCTCGTTTACAGAGGAAGACACTGAGAATTAAAAGATATTGGACTTGTTCTGGGTTACACAGCCAATAAATGTCTGAGTGCAAATCTGAACTCAGTTCAGATTGAGTGTAACCAGACCAGTGTTCCCTCAACGACGGCACTTAACTGATCTGTCTAAAGTTTTCTGACTCCTGTTTTCCCTCCTACTCCTGTTCCTAATAAGAAATCCTAGTCCCAGACTAATCTTCATGCATACATGTAGTCATGTAATTTCTTTGTTCTAAAACCTTTGCTAACTTTCTATAGCCTCCTGCCCTGCAGAATATGGTTTTATCCTGTCTTCTGGATTTTTTCATATTAACTTATTCAATGTACTCACCTTTTAGCAAAATTCTCATCTCCAAGATGAGAATCTGGTAGTTTGTTGTCTCCATGATCTACTTATGCTGTTCCAAAGACATGAATTACTGTTCCTTCTCTTCCTCTCCCTCTCTTCTGTGGTTTATTTCTTCTCCATCACATAGAGATTGACTCATAAACCACTTACATCTTTGATGCCCAGCTTTCCCATAACAACTTTCTCCCTCTGTACTTCACATAGCACTTCATTTTGTAGTTCTTAAGTCTTTTAAATCTATTATGGATATATCTTTCTCTGCTCCCACTAGATCATGGGTTCCTTGAGGGTAGGCTTTATATCTCATTAATTCAACTATTCATCTCTCCAGCACCTAATTCAATATTCTGCAAGTAACTGCTTAATTTGTGGAGAATTTAATCCCTTCAGTCTCTAAAAGCCTAATTAAGAATAAGCATTCCCCTCTCTAACATACACAAGAATGAAAAATGCATTAAAGGCTTTTAATTTGTGCCATTTCAGGCCTATCCAACTCTTTGGGACCCCTTTTGAGGATTTTCTTGGCAGAGATTCTGTCATGTTTTGCCATTTTCTTCTCCAGTGGAATTCAGAGGAGTTTAAATCTGGTCTCAAACATTTACTAGCTGTATGACCCTGGGCAAGTAACTTAACCAGGTTTGCCTCAGTTTTCTCATCTGTAAAATGATATGGTAAAGGAAATGGCAAACCACTCTAGTATCTTTGCCAGTAAAATCCCATATGGGTCAAAAAAAGTTGGACAAGAATGAAATGACTAAGCAATAACAATATACAAAGTACTGCGCTAAACTCAAGGAACACAAATACCAAGATGAAGGCTGTCTCTCTCTTACTGGAACTTATTTTCTAATAAGGAGAAACAAAAATAGATCAGGGAGTGGTGACCAGGAAGGGATGTTTTGGTTTGGAGAGTTACACAAGGATTATGGGTGTAGTTAGAGCAAAGTAAATTGGCATACCCTTTCCAAGGGCAAGACAGATTAGATTTCTCTATGGTTCCAGAATTGGAAAAAGGGTTGGAATATGGAGGCAGTGACTTTGTGACTGGTAAGGAAGTAGATGACCCTGGAAATGGGATGGAGTTGAGTGCACTGCCACAGATACTCGGACCCCATGTCACTGTAATCACTAAGACATAGACTCCCTTTCCCAACTCTTTATCTGGATTTCCATGAGGGAGTAGACTGGATCTTCAGTGCTTGGGAGAACTGAACATATGTATGGCTGAGGGCAAGGGTTAAGGCTGAAGTGAGCTTGGTTCAGGAGTGGTCAAGGACAAACCATGAGTAAGGAAAGCACCCTCTAGGGGATCCACAAAGATCGTAGAACACCTTTTCCTCTATTGCCTACCCCCACTCAGGGGAACCATCTACTCAGAATGACCAGAAAAGGTCAAAAGTGATCTTACCTTGCCTCAAGTGGCCTGATCCAATGCCCAAGACTGCTACAGTTTTTCTCATTATCACTAAGACAAGGAGATGAGAAGAGCAGGCAGAGTTGGGACTGGTATGAGGTACTAAAGGACTAGAAACTCTGAGGAAAAGCCTGACTCAGATAGGTTTCCAACAAAAGTACGGTTTGGTAATGTTAATGGGCACCTAGGTGGCACAGTGGATAGAGAACCCATTGTGGGATTAGGAGTACCTGAGTTCAAATCCAGACTCAGACTCTTACGTAGCTTTGTGATCTTGGAAAAATCACTTTACCCTGTTTGCCTCAGTTTCCTCATCTATAAAATGAGCCAAAGAAGCAAATGTAAATCACTCTAGCATCGTTGCCAAGAAAACCCAAAATGTGGTCATGTAGTCAATTGAAATCACTTAACAACAACAATGTTATTTGATGGAATAACCACTAATTAGATTTAGTTTTCTCATCCTTTCTGTAAAACAGGTATAATAATAATAATAATGGTATCTTTCTTACAGCTTGTCATAAAGATCAAATGAGATAATTTATGTGAAATACTTTGTAAATGTGAAAGGACAAGTGTCAACTACTATAGAATTTGCTCGTTGAGAAGTTCATTAAGGACCAGTATAAAGTGAAAAATGAAGACACAAAGCAAGAATTATTTCATTATTGCCTACTGAGAGGGAAAAAGAAAGAAAAGATAGCCCCTTATTTGCCAGCCTTATGGTCTAGTAGGAGTGAACATGATAATAATAATAATAACCATAATAAGAGTAACAATTACAATAGCTAATATTTAAATAGTCCCTAAGTGCTAGATAGTGTGTTACTTTTTGCAGAGATCATTTGATCCTTCCCACAACCTTGAGAGGTAGGGATTATTATCCCAAATTTGTAGACGAGGAAGTTGAGGCAAAAAGGGATCAAGTAACTTGCTTAGAGTCATATTGCTAGTAAGTATCTGAGACTGGATTTGAACTCAGGTTTTCCTGACTCTAGACTTGGTGGTTTATCCAGTACTAATCTAGCTGCCTGTTGCACAAATAAACATCATATGGGGGAAAATATTATAATTGACCTAACAGGCATATTAATTGCTCAAGCTATTCAAAAAAGAGAAAAAATTTCACTGGTCCAGATTCTTTTCATCTGTTGGTCTTCACCTCACCTGCTTTTGAAGTTCATCAAGTGCATCACAAACTTTTTCTTCAACTCAACCTCTCCTGCTTGGTGACTTCAATAGATTTGATCTTATCCCTTCAAACATCCTGATCTTTTGTTTATTAACAACCTCCTCTACTCTTAAAACTTCAACCTACCCCAGTCACCCACAAGGACTCTTACAATGACCTATTATCAAAAACATTTTGAACTCTGAAATTCTCCTCTCTGAATATAATCTCCTGTCCTTTCATCTCTCTCAGATTCCCATGAACTATTTTCTCATTCCCTTCATCTCTCCCCATTTTCATAGCCCACCACTTTGATTTCACTTTTCTTCCCTTTTTTTGAAACTATAACTAATATAACTAGTCAACTCAGCTATACTTTATCCTCCACTGTACACTCATACACTCACCCTTTGTCCTAATCTAGCACAGCCAAATCGCCAAAATTAAATCACTTCATTCATCCACCTTATGCTAACTAGTTTTCCTACAAATTTAACTAATTGCAATTGGATTTTATGCTGCTTGGCAGTCATCTTATTTATAGCCCAAATTTAGCTGGTCCCCTGATCCTGATAATCTAAAGGAGAGGTGGTCAATCTCCAACGGTTTTTTTTTTTTTAATCTTTGTCTATGCCATTACTTTGTGGTTTATTCGGAATCTTCATGCAGATGTTAGCTACAGAATATATTTAGAAACCTCATTGCAAGGACTTAATTAAATACTGTATATCATTTCACAGAAAATGAAAGATTTATTAATGTTGTTGTTTCTGATTCTCCATGACCCCATGGACCGGAGCACACCAGGGGTTTTCTTATCAGGGATCCTGGAGTGGTTTGCCATTTTCTTTGCCAGAACATTTTACAGAAGATGAAACTGAGGCAGAGTTAAGTGACTTCCCTAGCATCACAAAGCCAATAAGTTTCTGGGGTCAAATTTGAACTCAGATCTTCCTGACTCCTGATTCAGCATTCTATCCACTGAGCCATATAGCTGCTAGATTCATGGGAATCAATTAATATACACAAAAAAATGACTAAGGGATCCAAAAATGTTCTGAAAAATTCCATAAACAGATACAGAAAATACTCAGAGCAGTCACAGAGGTTTTGATTTTCAAATGACTCCTCCATTTTTCCAATAGACCCTTTGAAAACTTGAACTTACAAAACATAATTTTTGTAGCACTCAAATAGCAAAACTCTTTCCATGGAAATGTCTCTTAGCCATTCCCATATCCCACTCCATATGATATAGCTTTAGTCCTTCAGCTTTAGGGACCACATGAATGATGCTTCCCACCCACCCACTGTATGGATGCCATTCACAGATTTTGAGGACATTCTTCTTTTCTCTAAAGGGTCTGATTCTTGAATTCTCAAACTTGGAGTCATCTATGGTAATCCCCAAGGTGAGTGACATCTCTAGATGAATGACTATATTAAGATATCACACTGCCTAGGAAATTAAAACAATTTGTCTCCTACAAAGAAAATTGGGATTCAAGAACATTGTCCAGGAATATAGGATCACTTCATTAGTAAGTATCTGAAGCTGGATTTGAACTCAGGTTTTCCTGATTTTGTCAATGATTTGCATCAGAAATGTGCTTGTGAAGGAAATCTACTGCTCCAATTGCTATTATCTCTTAACCTAAAAAGATCTAAATCCATATACTCTTCTCTTAGATTAAGTGTAAGCACACAATTTCACTGGTTCAGATTCTTTTAATCTGTTGGTCTTCACCTTATCTGTTTTTCAGGTTCAAACCTTAGATCACAACCTTTCTCTTCAACTCAACCTCACCTGCTTGGGGACTCTAATAGATTTCATTCTATCCCTTCAAACATGCTAATCTCTTCTTTATTAACAGATTCTTCAACTCCCATTAAAACTTCAACCTTTTTTAAAAAATTAACATGGCATTCATGATATTTTGTTACTCCAGATGTATTTTGTTATTATTTTTCCTAACTTTCTAAAGGAATACTTCGGTATTTTGGATGATATAATACTAAGTAAATTATTAGGTAGTACTGTTATTTTTACTATATGGATTCATCTTAACCAGGAACAATTAATTTTTCTGACATCTTTCCAACTGTCAGTGTTCCAGAAAAGGGAAACAATGCTGTATAGGGAGAAACTTTGGATTCTCTCCCTCTGTCTGAGGCTGACTTGTGTTTTCATAAATATAGGGCTTGGTCTTTTCCCCCAATATTTGCTTTTGCTGTTATTGTTGTTTTATTTTAGCTGAAGGAAATTATAGACCATGATCTTGTGAGTTTTGAAAACTCAGGAGAGTTAATCGCTTCAAGACCTAGAAGTCCAGACTGGGACTTGATAGTTAACAATGAAAGAAAAAGACCCAGAATAGGGACTGAAGCCATAACATTAGTAAGAGAAATTGCTTGAGGATTTGACTAGAACCCAAAGAGAGAGAAACCAGAGAGAGGACTTCCTACATTTCTATCCCCAGAACAGCCAAACAATGTTTGGTACTTAATACATGCTTGTTAGTGATAATAATAGCTACCATTTCAGATATTGTGCTGAATTCTTTACAAATATATCATTTTTTTCCCTCAAAACAACCTTGGGAAAAAGATCCTAGTGTTATCACTCCAATTTCACAAATGAGGAAACTGAGGCAAACAGAGGTTAAGTGCCTTGCTCATAGTCACACAGCTAGGAAGTATTTGAGGCTGGATGTGAACTAGGTGCTTCAATGGTTAGAGTGCCTGGTCCAATTGCAAGAAGATCTGAGCTTAAACTCAGTTTCAGATATCAGCTTTGTGTCTCAGGATAAGTCACTTTACCCTATTTGCTTCACTTTCCTCATCTATAAAATAAGGTAGAAAAGGAAATGGAAAAACTACTCTAGTATTTTTAACAAGAAAACCTCAAAATAAGGAGAACCAAGAGAACAATATATGTGAGTCTAATAAAGTAAAGGGGTTTCCCCAGTGAGACTTGAACAAAAGTTGAGTTCTAATGAAGGTTAGATAGATAGAGACATCAAAAGGCAAAAGGGCAGGTCATCATATACAAAATGGATATTCACCACCTTAGAAAGTAGTAGGAGACTTGAATACCTTAATTGCAACAAGACCGTAAATATTCCTGTAAAGCATGGATTACATTCACCCAGTTACTTATATAAATATTATTGACAAAGGAATGTGAGAAAGAAATCAAGAAAATAATAAATATTCTTTAATATATACTATGTGTTTGATAGGGAGCTAAGCTCTAGGGGGTACCAAAAAAAAATCCAAAGATAGTCCTTGCCCTCAATGAGTTTACAATATAAGGAGGAGAAAATATGCAAACAAATATATATATATATATATATATATATATATATATATATATATGAAACAAGTTATATGCAGGATAAAAAAAGAGTATAATGAAAAGAGGTAAAACATTGGAATTAAGAATGTTGGAAAATGCTTCCTTATAGAATGTAGGATTTTGGCTGGGATAATTTCTGTGAGAGAGATCAGCAGTCAGAGAAGAGGAAGGAGAGCATTCCAGACATGGAGGATGGCCAGAGAAAATACCCTGAGCCAAGAGATGGAGTGTTTTGTTCACAAAACAGTCATAAATTCATTGCTACTGAATTGAAGAGAACATTTGGGGGAATAAGTTGTAAGAAGACTGGGAAGATAGGAAGAGGCTAGGTTATGAAGAATATTGAATAATTGCTCCTAGAGGCAACAAGTAGCCACTGGACTTTTTTTGGGGGGGGAGATGGTGATATTATTGTGCTTTAGGAAAAATTAGTAACTGAATGAAGAAAGAATTGGATTGGGGAGAGATTTAAGATGGGTAGAACTGCTATAATCAAGGCATGAGGTGATTCACTAGAGTGGTATCAGAAGAGAGATGGGGGCATATTTGAGAGATGCTGCAAAGATGAAATCAGGAAATCTTGAAAACATCTTGGATATGAGAGGTGAGAGACAGTGACATGATCAGAGCTTTTATCTAGGGGACATCTTCTAGAGTTGTGGGGTTGGGGAAAGACGGAAGAAGCCTTGATAATTGAAGAATGTTACTTGCCATACCTACATAGACATTTAGTGATTTATCTGCGGGGAGGATTTTGATCCCTAATGACAAAAAAAAAAAAACAAGTCATGCCCATGAGGTTAAGTACATGTTAGTGCCAGGGGCAAGGGGTAGAAGCAGCAGAGATAGTGATAATAATGAACCTTCTTCTGTGCAACATCTTCCAGTTTGAGGTTTGCTTCTTTTTGTTCCCATGGAACTAAGGTGTGGCAGTAGACCATAGTAGAAGATGGGGAGGATAAGGTCATAAATTGGCTTAGAAAGAAGGAACAAGAGAAACCTCAAAATGGTCCATCCCAACTTAATTTATGGAGTATATTACAAACCCTAAGGATATATGATTCATGCTGATACATCAAGACAAGCATCTGTACATTATAGTATAGCACATTTTCAAAGTATTTTCCCATATTTTATCTCAATGTTCCTTCCAACAGCCATAAGAGTTATACCAATATTATTGTCTCACTATCAAATGGGTGAAAAAAGTATAAAAGTTTAAGTGGCTTGCCCAAGATCACATATCTAATAAGCTGCTGAATAGGTTAAAAAAAAAAGCTCAAATCTAATACTTACTTCCTGGTGACTTTTTATAAATTATTTCACTCCTCTGGGCTTCCTTTTCCTCCTTTAAAATAAGAATACTGGAATAAATGACCTCTAAAGTCCCTTTCATCCTATAATAATTCACTGTTCTTTCCACTATAGAATTCCATCTAAATACATACATGTTTAGAAACTAGAGTCTTCCTCAGACACACTGATGCCCAGGTACCTACATTACCATTTGGACAATAAAAGGCACATTTATCAAATTAAAATACAGTAACAGTGGACTCAGAAGACATGAACTTCTGAAAATTCAGAATGGACAACCAATGCCAAACTTAGGGTTACATAGAGTCAAAAGGAACATAACTCACTCTGGGGGTTTGGAAAGTGAAAGGAGACCTCCTATAGAGATGGAATCAATTCCTTAGACTTGCTTCTGCCCCACCCCAAGGAAGAAACAATTTCTTGGCCTCCCAGGCTTCTCCAAAGGCTAAAAGGTATCTTTCCCAGCAAAGTCTGCTCCTAGAACTAAGAGACTCAGAAAAGCAAAGAGATGGGAAGAAGGGAGTAGGAGAATGGTTATTATGAAGAGTCTAGTCAGAAATAAAAGAGTAAGGACCTTCCCTAGATCCTTTCCTAGGACCCACATATATTCAGGTCCTGTGATGATTTCATATCCCCTACAATAGATTAGAATCAGGAAAAACTGATGGATCCCTGCCAAAAAACTGCTCACCTCCTCATCTCCTTTCTTCAGTCTCTCTTTCCTGCTCTCTCTCCTTCCACATATCAAAGATTCCATTTGTTTTACATATATTCATATTTACAATCTAAATTAAATCCTTACTCATTTGCCAATGTATTTGGGTCAGAAAGAGGGGAGGGGAGTAAAGAGCTGGCAGCAAAAGGAGCTGAGGTCTCCTTATTTCCTAGTTCCTGTTCTGGAGCTAGAGACCTCATGCCCCCAGTTGCCCAATAGTGTCTGGGAAACACACAAATTTGGCCCCGTTCCTGCGGGGGTCCAGCCTCCGCGGGGGTCCTTGGAACCTGACAGGAGGGATAAATTCTGCGAAATGAGTTGAGTCAACAAGGGGGTAAAGGCAGGAGCAGGTTGACTGACTGTCAACTGCTTGGATTTATTTCTATAGTCTCAGAATCATGTATGTTTCAAGCAAGCAAGCTAAGATCATTTCCTTGGTTACAAAAGTGTTCAATTTTCAACATCAATCATATAATTAATTCATGTGGTTACAAGTTTTAATCATGTGATTACAAGTTTAATTAATAATCATATAGTTAATTGATTTCTTATCCCTACTCAGACCATGATGACCTCAACCTATCTGTTACCTTATTCATTACTATATTGTATAATTGTTAATTCATTTAAAGTTATTAATTAAGCAATTCTTTTAATAGAAAGTTCTTTATATTTTCTGTGTAGGTAATGTTTTTTGATACACTTCCTTAACAATCCATAGTGAGAGTCTTTATGCTTGTCCACCCAGCCATTAACTCTTACAATAACCAATTTTTCTTTCAGGCCTTGTTGATAGAAACCACAGTTTTTGTGACTTTTTTCTTCTTTCCCATGAAACTAAGGCTGCTGGGGTTCACATATCAGTCACCTGTACTAACTATTTTCTCACCTTCTTTTTCATATATTCCTGTGTATGATAAGGGGGGCAAAACTATTAATTTCCCTGGAATTTTATCTGACCCATCTTGTATCTGTTTTCCCTGCATATATATATTCTGACATCTACTTGGAATTCCCAATGTTGGCTTTTTCAGAGATTTCATAATGTTGAAGCCTTTTGTATACCTCAGGGAGAGGCAGTCCTGTTAAATTTGGACAGAGTTTACAATCTGTTTTATTCAAGGAATTTTTCTGAAATCCTTCCTTTATAGTCATTCCACTATTAGGGTGAGTAAATATTGCAATCAATAATATACCTATAAATATTGGTTTGCATAGAATCCCTATATATATTGAAGAAGGAAATGTTCCATCAGGCAGTGTGACTGCCTTGAGTCTTCTTGCTGTGACTGTGTCAAACAGCTTAGAGACCCTGGCTCCCAACACATTCCCTTCTTGCAAATTCAGCTAGGACAACACCATGCCCTTTTCCCAGCTCTTCCCCACCCAGCCCCCAACCTGCCACCCCACCCTGCTCAGGTATCTGCTGCTGAACTTGTCCCATCCCCCTTCACCTCAGCCTGGCTGCTGCCAGTTCTGGGAAAGTCCTAATTGCCATCTACCACCCTAAACCTAAAGCCCTAGAGATAAAACCACTAACCCAAAGGCAAGAGAGACCCATTGCCCCTGAAAGTTGGAATTGTAAAAAGGGAGATAGGGAAGCGGGCATGTGTGTGTGTATTTGGGGGGGAGGGTTCCTGATACTAATCTCCTTTTATAAGGGATATGAAATTATCATTGGACTTAAAAAATCCACTTCCATTTTCATTTCATTTTATCTTATGGGGAAACTGATACCCAGAAAGGAGAAATGATTTATTTTTCTTTCTAGTACAAGAGGTAATCCTTATCTTTGGATAAGTTCTTTAACTCTTCTCATTCCAAAAGCTATTTAGCCAAGCGTTTATCATGTATTCTTTCAGTACTCTATAGTATCCATTGATAGATTCTGTTACCCACTCTGGACCCCTAAGTTCCATCTTTCAGCTTTTTTTTTCCACTCAAAGTCTTTTTGATGTAAGATGAAAATTAGAAAACTTCAGTGAAGGTGAAGGATAGGATAATCTCATGGGTATTCAAATAAGAGACTAATATCCATCATTTCAACATACGCTGCAAAGAACACTAGAAAAAGAAAAGAGCCCAGACAGGGCTCTGTGAAGAACCCTCTCAAGACTTTAGAGAAGTCAATAAAAATTCCGTTCTCAGTTTTCTCATGAACATAAACCGAGGTGATTGGACTTGTTGAACTCCTATCTTTGAACTCCTTATCTTTTTAGATTTTAAGAATTCTATTCTCTCTTCCAGACCCCCATGCTTATAGCTTCAAGACCATCTCAGACATGCCTTCCAGAGTCATAGCATTGGATATAGGGTGTGGATGCCCCACCTGCTTACATCCCTCTGACTGGAGGTCAGGGTAGGGATAATATTCAATTTCATTTCCTCCCCCAACAAGTCTTGGATAACTTAGCCTGCAGTTTCCCGCCTTCCCCATTCTCTTCCCTCAAAGTCAAGTACATTTCAAAGCTGGGTGGGGTCAAGGTGTTTGGTGTCCTGTGATTGGGAAAGTCCTCCTTCGGGCACATGTTCTATTCTCCCTTCTTGCCCCCCTAAGCACCCACCTTCAGTCCTGATTTCTCCTTATATTTCATTACCAAGCAACTCGCTCACCTAAGAGTACACTTTCAATCCTGTCACATCCTTGACTCTGAAGGGTTTTAATTCCAAAAGGATGACCTTGAGAAAGGATGATTTTACTTGCATTCTACATGCAGATAGTCAATAATATTTATTAAGTATTTCCTATGTGGCAGGCAAGCATTGAGGATTCAAAGAAAGACAAAAGGCAGTCCCTGCTGTCAAGGAGTTCATGATCTATTTGGGAAGACATGCATGCAAGAGAAGATAAACAAGCAATATATATAGGATAAAGGAAGTAATAGCTACAGAAGAAAGGGACTAGATCATGCCCTGTTACTCTGGATGATGAGGGAGTTTGTGAAATGTTAGAAATTTTTCCAACTACTAGCTCCCATCTTTCTCATTTCTTCTCCAGGAGCCAAAAAACCAAAAAGATTTAGTGACTTCAGAAAATAGGATTTTCCTTGACTGCTTAGGGAGCTAACTTGTGAACATTTGGGAAATATTGAGGTAGGATAGGTAGAGATATAGTACAATGGTGTGTGTGTGTGTGTGTGTGTGTGTGTATCTTTATATGCAGAAGATAAAACAATGACCAAATCCAAAGAGCTTGATGTGGGGAGAAAGAGATTGGGGTGAAGGTTTCAGTGGTTTAGAAACTATAGAAAGGAATCTAGAAGAGCTTTCAGACTTTGATATATTATAATAAATCTCCAATATCTTCAGACCAGAGTCCTGAGACTCATGGAACCTCAAATGAATGATGGGAGGTCAGGAGTCAAACTTAGGGTGGAGCAGGTTGAGAACCAAGGAAAGAACAGTATCAGCTCAGGGTCTAGTCTCATGAAAATGCAGGGCCCACTAAACTTAAAAGGCTTAACAGGAACAAAGCTTGGATTGGACCCTCTCCCATCATCTGCTACCTGCTTACCCTAGGAAACTAGGCACTAAGAATCATGAAGAGGCCTAGAGGAATACTCTGTGACGAAGGATTTTGGGGGTGGGGAGTTGAGTTCAATTCAAATTTCAGGGACTAGAGGACACTGAATTTGGGTTCTATGTAATATGTGAGTGAAAGTATACTGAATATGGACCAATCCTTTTATTGGTCATATAATTTCTATAAAATATTGATGTTTTAATATTTAATATTTATTGGATTCTAGCTTAATCCTTATTCAAAGTAAACAGTCCGGGCACTAATAATATCTAATCCCATCCCAATCCCACCCTCCTTTTTCATGGCTCTTGTCCAATTGCTTTTTTTTTCTAAGGAAAGTCATATTTATCTCAAACTTGAAATGTTTTTTTCTTACCTACCCAGGCCCCACCCTGCACTTCAAAGCCAAGGAGTTTAGAAGGGGAGAAGAGTTGGGGGGAGGGATTGAGAATTAGAATGTAGGAGGTAGGACATGAAAATGGTTTTCTATTCAACTGGAGATGAGTATTGGGTAGTGAAAAGGATGTCTAGGGGTCTGAAAAGATGAGTGATGATGTCTAGAAGCAATTAGGAGAAATTCCTGATAGGCGAAAGCTCTGTGTATATGACTATGTGTGACTATGTACATAGGCACACCTGCTGACCTGTCACTCCTATTCCTCGCAGGCTTTATGAGTTCATACTGGTGCTGGTGAACCCACTGACCGGAGCAAACTCCAAGCTGAGTGAGCACTGGCTTATTAGTCTGTCCTCACTCTCCCGAGCTCCTGCTCCATTCTCACAAGCATCCGGCTGCCCATGACTGCCCATGTCAGTTGACCTGGGGATTACTTCATGTTTTCCAATACAGAATCAGTAGTAGTTTTGTGAATGGGGAGTAGCTGAGTGGTAGGAGGAGAGCTGAGTAGAGAAAGATGGGGATGGAGGGTGTTGCCACAGAATGAAAAACAGAAAAATAAGGTCAAGAGAGACAAAATCCCAGATACAAAAGAGGTAAATCACATGCACAGTGACAGAGATTGAGTCAGAGGAAAACAGACAGAGGGCCAGAGGTAAAGACAGAAAGAGAAATCTTGAAACAGAGCCCATAGACAGGGTAACAATGTTCACAAAGAGCTAGCAAAAGTATACCTATGCCAGACATCTCAAACAAACCAAAGCTAGATCTTGGTACTCTTTATACTTAAGATAATAGAATATTTTAAAACACACATGGAGATATATTAAGTAGGAACATAAACCTACCATTTCTTGCTTTTAGCCCCCTGCTGGAGTGCAATCTTCAGAGTTTGGGTGCTTCTTCTGCTCTTCCTGCTGTGTGTGTGTGTGGAGGGAGCCCTCAACTTTACTCCCTGAAGGCCTGAGGTCAGATGGGCAAGACAGGGGCAGGAAGAACTGGTTTGAACAAATACTAACTGGACATTCCCTGAGGCTATGGAGCCCTCTGTCCTGCCCCAGCCTTCCCAGTTTTATTTCAACAGACCCCAATTTCCATTTATAGTCAAACCTTACCTGGGTTCTAAACCACACAGATTGTTCTCAAGTGGTGATGTACTGGGGTGGGGGTTATGAGAGACACCCCCCCCAGTGACTTGTATGAGGACAATTGTCACCATCATGAGGAGAAAAAAGTAAAATGTTAACATTTTTTCTTTCTCCTCACAGAGAGGGCATCAGTGTCTAGAGAAGGATTAAACCCAGTAAAAGAAGCAAGGAGGGTCATTATTTCTCCATTCCCAACTCAAATATCTCTTTGTTTTTTAACCCCCATCCTTGTCTGAGTTCTTTGGGGCTCTGCCTGGAGCTGCAGAGAAACAGGAGGTATGACGTTGGTCAAAAGGTGGACCAAGCACCAGGGTAATGGGCACAAAGGTCCTGAGTTCAAGGTCTGGGATTAAACTCCACCCCCTCTTCCTGAACCCCCTGACCCTAGAGGATGGGGGGGGTGGGACTGACAGTCCCTCCTCTCCTAATCAGACCACATTGTTTGCTCAGGGTGTTTGGCCCTGGCCTTGAGCCCATCAGCCAGAACTGTAATAGCTTTTAGTCCTGGGTTGGACTCATTAGTACTGAAGACTGTCCCCTCTGATCTATATCAGACATGGCACCCAGGTCTCTGCCATGGACGCTACTATTCCTTGCCCTCTTGCCTTCTTCTTCAGCCAAAACTGTCCCCTCCCCCGATCTCTGATAGTGAAACTGTCCAGGAAGGACATTTCAATTCAGTTCAAGGATTTTATTTTATTTTATTTTAATTTTTTGCAAGGTAGTGGGGTTAAGTGACTTGCCCAAGGCCACACAGCTAGGTAATTATTAAGTGTCTGAGACCAGATTTGAACTCAAGTACCCCCGACTCTAGGGCCAGTGCTCTATCTACTGTGCCACCTAGTTGCCCCTTTAGGTGTTTTTTTTTTCAGTTCAAGGATTTTAAAAATGCCTTTTATTCATGAAGAACATACTGAACAAATAAGGACAAAGATAAAATATGAGAAGAGAGATCCAGAATAGCTTTCTTAAAGTTCTGGGCATTTGTATACAAATACAATTATCAGTAACTAGCTATGTGATCTTGAGCAAGAATACCTTTATGTCCTCTGGGTCTCAGTGTCTTCACTTGTAGAACAGATCAGCTGATCTGTAAGATTAGAACTGGAAGGAGTACTAGACTTCTAACTCAACTCAGACGCTATTTAGCTGTATGACAATGAACAAACCTTTTAACTTGGTTCGATTCAGTTTTGTCATCTGTAAAATGAGCTGAAAGAAATGGCAAACCGCTCTGGTATCTTTACCAAGACTTCAAATGGAGTCATGATTGGAAAAAACAACTGAATAACAAAAATCCCACTCTTTCATTTTACAGATGAGAAAACTACCTTAGAAAAAGAAAGTTATGTGTGACTAATGTCTCATAGAATCAAGATTCACACACAATTCCTCTCATTCCATATTCATGCCTCATCCCACAACAAAATGCCCAACTCCTGGCTTTCATAGGATCATAGTTTTAAAAGTGGAAAGGCCATCTGAAGATGTTGAGACCAAAGATGTCAACTTGTTAGATGAGAAAATGGAGATCCAGGCAGGTTAAGGGAATCAGAGATGGAATTTGGCCCCGGGTCCTCTGACTCCAGTCTATATATATCACATATATGGTATATTTCTCTGAGATCAGGATCGCAACCCCCCCCCCCCTTTTTGTTTTGTTTCTTTGTTTGCTTTTACTACACCTGAAACATAATACATTCTGCTCTAACCTTTTCCCCTTACTCTGTGGGTATCTTTCTGCTTCAAAGGTGTTTCTTGTAAACAACATATTAAATGGAGAGAGAAAGAGTAGACAGGTTTGAGGCGCAATGCCCAGTGGCGAAGTACGGTTCTAATCCCCCCTCTATGAGACCTGGAGCAAATTTCTTGCCCCCTTTGAATCTCAGTCTCCTCATGTAGAAAATGAGGGGATTGGACCAGAGGATCCTGCGCCCCCTTGGTTTCAACTTTCAGGATTCTTGGAGGACTGGGGTGGGGGGGAAGTCGCGGATTTGGTGGAAGACAACATGAGTTTGAATCTTACATGTGCTCTTTACCAGCTGTGTGACCTCACCGCAGCCATCTCCCCCCTCCTCTGGACTTGTTTCCTTATCTGCAAAGTGAGGAGGGGGAAGGGGGCAGCCTAGCTGATCTCGGCTGCCCCTCCCCCGCTCCGGACCGTGGGCCCCTTTCCATGGTCAGAGCGGCTGCTCCCACGGATTCGTGGCGTGGACGTTCTCTGCTTCCAGTCCTGGAGAAGCAGGCGGGAGCGGGCGGCCAGCAGCAGTCACCGGAGAAGAAAGAGAGGGAGTAAGGAGCTCGAGAGGAGCAGAGGACGGAGGAGAAGGGGCTCCGACAGAAGTGATGGCCCCTGGTGGCCCCCGGCTGCCCGGGCCCGGGCCATCCCCCCTCGCCCTACCTGCCCCCTTCCCTGCGTCCCGGACTTTTCCGGCGACTCCTCGGGAGGGCTCCCCAGCTCCCAACAATCCTCTCCGTCCTTTGGGGGCGGGCCTGGGGGCAGGGAGAGGGACCGGCCCCGGGCGGGAGCTTGCGCAAGCCTCAGGGACCAGCGGCGGGCGGGCGGGCCGGCCTCCGGCAGCCTGTCTCTTTAAATCTCAGGTAATTTGGGAGGCAGAGGGTGTGTCGGCCCTGCTTCCCGCGGGCTCGCAGCTTCGGGCCCAGCAGAGCCGGAGTCGGAGCCGCAGCTCCTGCCAAGGGGGGACGGTCCCGAAGCCCTCGGGTGGCCCGGGCCCAGCGGTCTGGGGAAAGCTCCCGGGGCGGGCGCTGAGAGCCTGCGGCCGGCGGGGAGAGGCGGAGCCCCGCACCCGAGACGGGACCTCTGCAGAGCGAGGGCCGGGGCCGGCTCGCCCTCCGTCCCGGCGATGTGGCCCCGCGATTGAGCCCTGCCCCGATCTGGCCCCGGTCCGGGTCCCGGGCCCGAGCCCCCGGGGAGCCAGCCCCGCACCCCATGGGGGTGCCCCTCCCCAAGGAGCTAGGACTGCTCCCCAGCCTGTGGGGCAAGATCTGCCAGTACCTCCAGGGACGGGAAGCGTGGGACCGGCGCCTGGATGAGCTGAACCTGCTGCAGCAGAAGAGGTAGGTGACGCTCGGCCCCCGCGGGCCCCCGCCACTGCTGCTCTCTGTCTTCCTCAGCCGCCACCCTCTCGATGCCCAAACTGATGAGCTTGCTTTGGAGCCGGCCCCGAACCGCGATTTTCAGTTCAGTTCTTGGAAGGAGTATTTATTTTTGAGGGGGCGGCAAGGAAGCTCCAAAGTTTCCCGAAAAGTCAGTCTCTTGGAAGTCCAGGTGGAGTAGAAACCGCCCCGCCGATTGGATAAGACTCGGGCTGCATCCCGAAGGCATCTCCTCCGACCTCGGACTAGGAACATTCTGCTCAGGGGAGACAAGATGCTCTGGTCAGAGGTGGGGAGGGAGGGAGGGGAGGCTTGCGATGGATAACCACAGTCCCAGCCTCTGATCATTATAGAGGGCCAAGACTCCCAGCTGCCCTGGAGGGCCACCGGACGGGCTCTCCCCCATTCCTGGAACTATCTCCCTTCTCTGCTCCCGACCAGCGACTTCCCGCTCTTCCTCCCAGAGCTCCCCCCCCAAAAAAAATCCTACCTCCCGGATACTTTCTTTAACCCCCATAATTCAAGTGCTTTCCCTCTTTTCATTATTTCCCACTTCCCTCTGTTGCTAGCTTTGTAGATATTTGTTTGCATGTGGTCTGCCTCTTAGACTGTAAATTCCTTGAGGGCAGGGACTGTCTGGCTTCTTTCTGGATCTCCTCTGCTTGGCACTTGCTGGCACCTTGCAAGTTAGACAAATATGTGTTAAGTGGAATTGAATGGTGTAAAGGAGCTTGAGCTGTCTCCTGAAGAGCTTCTTGAGGACAGAAACCAAGCTACTTTAGGTTTGTGTGTATATCCTTGCACATAGTAGGTGCTTTTAAACAAATTTTTGAACTAGAAATAAAACCGACTTATGTGTTCAGAAGACCTAGGTCCAAGTCCTTTCTATTTACTGGCTGTGTGACCAAGGGTGATTCACTTTATGTCCCTCAGTCGCTTGTTTCCTTATTTATAAAATGGGAAAAAATATTTTCAGTACCCTAACTCTAGGGATTGTTGAGAACAAATGAAAAAAAATTAATATGAAATCACTTCCTAGTTGTAAACTACTATTATTCTCAGCTCTCTTTATATTCTTTATACTCCCAGATAGAATTTCTGGCAGTCTGGAGTCTGCCTTCAGTTAGCTTTGATCCTTTTGCAGATCCCTGAGGCTTTCCCACCATTGTTTCCACCCACCACCCCCTCTCCTCTGGGGACCTCTGGGACTCCCTGCTCTGGAAGGAAAGGAGAGGAGTGGTTCTCTGTGAGTGAGTGTGTGTGTGTGTGTGTGTGTGTGTGTGTGTGTGTGTGTGTGTGTGTGTGTGTAGGGAGGGGATATTGGACTCCAAAGAAGTGATCTTTCAAATGCCTTACTACCTCCTTCCTACACCCTAATCTTCCTCCCAACCAGGCAACAGGAGTTAGTCACGTTCCCTATTTGATAGGGACTTCCCCAGACCCCTAAGAAGTCATAAAATGTTTCTATTCATAATAGAAATATTTGACTCCTCTTCCCCCTCCCCCTAGACTCTGGGTGTCTCTTTAGTTCCAAACTTGTCATAGTCAGGAAGGAAACTGGGCAATTGAAGCAGAATCCCCCTCTCCCTAGTTAATCACCAGATAGTAGGGTTGGGTGGGCTTACCTTCTTTTTTTTATTTGTACTTCCTCTTCTCTCACCTCACTCCACCCAGATCTCTCCCCCTGGGCTGGAAGGGTGGGTGGGGGAGAAGATGTTTTGTGGATGAGATCTTGGGTTGACACAGGGGTGCTGTTGTTGGGGAACAGGTGATCACTAGTTCCATGGTCTATCCATGAGCTGGTGTGACACTCCCCCCCCCCCCCAAGAATGGGAGCGGAAAGTCCCAAGGGCTTAGAGTGGGGAGCCTTAATTTCCTGAGTTCTGGTTGAAAGCAGTGTGTGAGACCAGAATTGAAGCATATAGAGCCTGTCACTTGATTTCCTTCTATAGCTCCATTCTGGTATGGAGAAGACTTTGAGGAAAGGTACACTCACTGGATCTTTCTCTGCCTCCTTTTCTATCTAAAAATCACATTACCTGTTGAATAACCTTAGTGAGCCTCCGGAGGAGAGTAATAGGTAAAACTTCTGAGACCACAACTTTGCCCCTTCTGAGATAGTCTTTTCTTCAACCTGAACACCCACTTCAACCATTCATGTCCTTTTCTATTTCCCCTTTTTGTTGGCTTTCTACCTTAGCACTGTAAACTTTAATCCCTCTATTTTAGTTACTATATCATGGGACACTGATAGTGCCTTCTTCATCTATCAAAATAAAGGAATACTACTTAATATATCAGTATATAATATATATAATCAACATTTCCATAATGATTTGTGGTTGTTACAAAGTATTTTTCCCTGCTTACATTTTTGTATCCTTCACACATGTTAGGAAGGACCTCTGAAACAGAATCCCAGTATTTAAGACTGGAAACTAGGAGCTAGGATCTCAAACACAGATTCTAAGTAGGAAAAATCTCTAGTAGAGCAGGAAAGACTTCATTTTATTTCATTTAAGCTTCTCTTCCTAATTTCCCCAATCGCCCCCCCCCCTTTTTTTTTAGTTTTTTGCAAGGCAGTGGGGTTAAGTGGCTTGCCCAAGACCACACAGCTAGGTAATTATTAAGTGTCTGAGGCCTGATTTGAACTCAGGTCCTCCTGACTCCAGGACCCATGTTCTGTCCACTGTGCCACCTAGCCGCCCCTAATCGCCCCTTTCTTCTCATTATGACCTATATTCATATGAATATAAATTCAGAGTGAGAAGGGACTTCCAAGGTCATTTAATCTAATCACTTCATGTTACAGATGAGGAAACTGAGACCTAGGGAAGTTGTGATTTGTGTAAGGTCTCACAGGGAATAATCAATAACCAAAGGTGGGATATGAACCCAGGACCTCTGAATCAATATTCTTTATGTTGTCTTCCCCCATTTGCTGAATGAATGGGAAATCAGCCTTCTAGACTAACTCTGGCCCCATCAGCTACCTTTAGTCTAGTGGGATTCAATTTGAGCTCCATAATTTTTTCTGATTCTACCCTCCTCCTGGGTCCTTTATTAAGGATAGCTGAAATAAACAGAAACAAAAGATCGAATGCATGTGAGCTCTTTATTGAGTAGGGCCAGGGAATAGCATCTACACTTAATAACATGTTTGTATACATTCAAATTTATCTGGCTGGGTCACCTTGAACAAATCTCTTCACTTCTTTGAGCTTCCCTGTTCCACCTGATGATCCATAAGAGCATAGAATTAGAGTTACAAGGGACACCAGAGATTCTCCCCCACATGAATGTGCTACATTCTCTTGGATTAGATACTTCCTTTTCCTACTGGATTGATGTCACTTCAGTTCATTGCTTTAACTTCTCTCTGTTGGTGGCCTAGTAATGGGGATGGGCTCATGCATGTTTTTGCATGTTTCTGTTTAAGTCCATAGGGGGGTGGTCTGTGATTCCCAGTATGTTGTCTTCTCACCCAATTCAGATGACGCTGTATTTGATTTATGTTTACAATGTCTCAATGTCTCTATCTATGTCTTGGGAAAATGAGCTGAGGTTCAGAATGCAGTCTCAGATACTAGTGTCCTGGAAAAGCTGTTTACCTATGGCTCTTCATTTTTCCTTCTTAATCTCTGAGAACAGTCTGTACGGAAGCTGAAGTTGATGGTACTCTGCCCCCAACACCTCTCCCTGCTCCTTCCTCAAGAAAACAAACAAAAAGTTCTCAGTCAGGTGAGAATCAAAACTACTAGAGTAGTATGGGCTGCTAGAAACAGTTCTTTCTTGAAGTCTGCCACTAGGGACCTTAGGCAAATCATTGCACCTCCCTGGACTTCAGTTTTTTTATCTGTATAATGATGAAATTGGAATAGATGATCTATAAAGTTACTTTCCAGTTCTAATTACATGATCACCATGTGACCTTAAACTTAGTTATGGAAGCCTCAGTTTCCTTATCTTTAAAATGAGGTGAATAATATGTACCCTACCAACATCAGAGAGCCATCATATCAAGTGAGATAATGAAGATGAAATTACTTGGTAAATTGTTAATTATCTTTTTAGTAAATTTTATTTTATTTTTTCCAATTACATGTTAAGATAGTTTTTAGCATTCATTTTTTAATAAAATTTTGATTTCCAAATTTTCTCCCTCTCTCTCTCTCCCTTTCTTCCCCCCTTCCCAGAAAGGCAAGCAATCTGAGATAGGCAAGCAATCTGAGATAGGCTATATGCATTCATGTTAAACATATTTCCACCTTGGTCCTGTTGTAAAAGAAACAGAACAAAAGGGGAAAACTTCAAAAAACAAAAATAAAAAATGAAAATAGTATTAACTGCATTTAGCCACCATAGTTCATTCTCTGGATGTGGATAGCATTTTCTGTCACAGGTCTTTTGGAATTGTCTTGGATCACTATATTGCTAAGAAGAACTAAGTCATAGTTGATCATTGCACAGTTAAACTGCTAAATTTTATGTAAATATAAAGTCTTATCAATAATGCTATTGATCATATTAATTCTATCACATGTATAATGTATTGTGTAGTATTTATTAATAATAATCTCAGTCCCTATTTGGAGGCCCCAGTAGTCCACCTTCTTGTGTTCTAATCATTCCCTGCCCATACTTTGAACTAAAAGACCATATATACCCCTTCCTTCCTCACATACATATACCTACTAACATTACAAGTCCTGTTTACCTAGGCCCAATTGATGGGGGTCTATATTCTGCCCTGTCTCCAAGCAACAGAATAAACACATTACACTGTTGGACACAATGACACTGAACATCACACTTTCCTAAGAACTGAGATGGAAAAAAGCAAAGCGGAACATAGGGAAGAGGTCACAGGTGTTCATGTGCCAGGTCTCACAGCCCCAGGAGATTAAGGGACAGGACCCCCGAGTTTGAACAGAAGACGTGAAGTAATTTATTAAGATTTCTCAGTTTTATGGAAGATGAAACTCCCATTTCTTAGGAAGAAGGAAAGAGTGTTTAATTAAATAAAGGTGTTTAATTAGGGTCAAGAATGGACTAAAGAACATTCTATGTCTTACCCAACATAGTGAAGTGGAAAGTGCACGGCTATTAAAAGTCAGAATATCTGGATTCATGTTCTGGCTGGGTAGCTTGCTTATTGTATGACCCAGGCATATCATTCAATCTGTCTCAGGCTCCTTTTCCTTGTCTGTAAAATGATACTAATAACATTTTTACCATAAATCACACAGAGTCATTTAAAGGAAGGCACTAAAGGCATTATATGAAGGCGATTTATTTATTATCATCATTATGGAGATAATAGTAAGCTTTACTCCTTACTAGTTTCTAAAAAGTTTCCTGAGGAGTAGTAAATATGGTTTGGCTTTATGTATCCCCAGCACTTAAGTATAGTGAATTTGGACATAAGTGTTTAATAACTATTTGGTATTTGTTGGTTTGAATTTAACTGGACTTTGGGGAAGGCGATGAGATGGGAGTGATTTCTAAGACAGGTTTCTAGTGCTCAGATAATATGATTCTACAGGCTCCAGGGAGAGCAGGGTGGGAGCTCTGTACACAGGATCTTAGATGTCTATCTATAAAGGTTAGCAAAAATAATCTGGTCAACACCCTCATTTTATGAATGAGGAAACTAAGGAACAACAGGTTAAGTTACTTGCCTATGGTCATAAAGGCAATAAGTGTCAGAGTTAGAACTGGAATTCAGATCCTCCGATTACAAAGTCAACACTCTTTCTACTGAACTATACTGCAACTTATTTAAGATAAGCTCATTCCAAGATCCAGTTCTGTTTTTTTTTCCTGCTTTCATATTTCTTTCATCCATGAAAATTCATAGAATGAAATAAATTTCATAATGTTAGTACCCTTGTCATTTTCAGAATCCCTGTGGAGCTGATTATTGGGTCACTGAAGGGAACTTAGTTACCATCCTAAATTTCCTTCTTTTGGGGATTTTTCAGATTTACCAGAAAGAAGCTAAATGGATAGGGCTTTTGGTTGGTTTGAAATATTACTGATTCTGTTTCCCAGAAGAGAAATTCCACCTAGCTTCACTGTTAATGGGAATAATAATCTATAAAACACATAAGTCTTTAAGAATTGTAATCGCTTTACATTGGATACTTACTCCTCCTCTGTCCTTCAAGGCAACCAAGAAGAAAGGCTAGGCAGTGGTAGAGGGAGGGAGGCAAATATTCTGTCATTCCAAGAGAGTTGGGGCAAAGTAGGGAATAAAAGTTAGTAGCATTTAGAACCATTTTTGAACCTGCCTCTGCATTCTTTTAAAAAGAAACTACTTTATTCATTTACTTATTTGATACCACCCCTCCCTAGCCATTAGATGGGTCATGAAAGAGTAGAGAGATATTCTCTTCTGGGAGTCTATTGTCTCCTAAAGCAAGATATGGCCAATCAAGAAGGAGCAGGGGTTAAATGGAGAATAGAATTTAGGAGCCTCTAATACTATTTTGATACTTATCCCTGCATTTTTTCTTGCTCTTCATTCAATGAATTCATTTCATTCATATCTTAAGAGAGTTAGGCCACATTCAAATAGGTTGTTGTTCCTGTGACACTGCCTAGCCTCACCCCTCCACTTCCAGTGTCCTCTAGTTCCAATCTTTTAAAGCTCCCAAATTCCAAATTTTCAATCTTACTTTCTTTCACTCCTTCTTCCCTCGAAACTATAGTCTTACACAAGAACAACTTTTAACCAGCTCAATGTGACTCAACCATGTTATATGGTTGCCAAAAACAGCGACTGCAATTGTAGGCTCTGTTAATAGAACTATAGTGCTCAGAACAAGGAAACTTCATTGTACTCTGCCCAAGTCAGACTGCATCTGGAAGACTATATTCAGTATGTGATGGTGTACTTTAAAAGGAATATGGGACAATTATTAAGGGAAAGGTGACCAGAAAAGTGATTTATTTGAAAACACATGGAATGATTAACCAATCTACAACTATGGATTCAGCATCCATTAGGTTCTGGAGATACAGAGACAAATTATGAAACATTCCTCCCTCAAACATCATCATGAAGGTAATCATAAGCTACATTACTCCTACACAGTGATAGGAATGGGGAAGGTTGAGTAGGGATGAATAACTTGGGGAAAAGAAAGGAGATGATTTTACATTGAGGGGGAGATAAATGATCACAGCCTTCAGATATTTTAAAGAGCACCATTTAGAAAAGGAATTAGACTTATTCTATATAGCTTCAGAGGGAAGTGATTGAAAGGGAGACAAATTTCATGGCAGGATAAGGCAGCTCTAATAAGTCAGAGGCTATCTGATAATGCAGCAGGCTTTTTGGGAAGCAGTGACTTCCCTGTCAACAGACATGTTTGAACAGAGGCTAGACCACCTGTTAGGGATAGAATAAGAAGTTGGACTAGCTACCATTAGCAGGGCAACTAATTGGTCCAATGGATAGAATACTGGCCTTGGAATCAGGAGGATGGGAGTTCAAATCCCAACTCAGAAACTGGTTGACCTTGAGCAAGTCACTTAACTCTGATTACCTCACATTCAGGGTCATCTCCAGTCATCCTGATTCATATCTGACCATTGGACCTAAATAATTCTAGAGGAGAAAGTTACTTAGCACAGCACCCCCTCATTCCAATCCAGTTCACTTGTCATGGTATTATCTCCCTGATGTCATAGTCTTCTTCCAGAATGAAGGGAAAACATTATTATTCAATCCCTTCCCACACTAAATTTTCAGTGACCCTTTCATCCCAAGCTCCAGGTCCCCTGAACTAGGTTCTCTTTCCCCACATTCCCTCCCTCCTCCACTAATAATAATAATAATGGTTGTAAATTGGGAAGGGGCTTATATATCCTGGGACAGGGAAACTGGAGAGGACCTGGATAGAGATGACAGAAATGACTAGATCCTTTGGATATCCATACACAGCACATGCTCCTGTAGTGTCTGACTAGCAGGTCATAATAGAATAGCATTAGGCTAGATAGGAGGTGTACATTTTTAGTCAAAGATCTGCTTTTAATTGGGCAACTAGCCAGTTCAAATGTAAAATAATTAGGCTAACTGATCTCTTAAGATCTTTCTTTATTCTTTCCAATGATACTTCTTTACATTGTTCTGTCCTGAGAGAAGGAGGGGACAGAAATGTGGGGAAAACAACTTGAATGAATAAACTAAAGAAGGAATCTGAATGGCAGCTATACTCAATTGGGAACAGATCATGCCATGATGTCCATCCCCAGAAAGCAATAGGAAGGAACTATGATAGATTTAAGACTTGATTTTAGATATGATACCATGGTTAGATGAGGAAAATAGAAATTTTGAAGTTGTTTCTTCTCTCTCTTTTTTGTTCTTTTCCCTTTTGTAGGTATCTGGTATAACTAAGATAATGTTGTTATTTCAGTATTTTAAGTTATTGCCCATTGTTTTCTGAAAATCCTAACTCTTTTGTATATTATATTCATTGAATTGTCAAATTTTAAAAAAAGGAAAGAAAAATATTAATTTGGTGACCTATCTCTAGATTGGCCTTAGGATGCCCTTAGGATGCTTTAAATGGCAGTCAAATTTGGAGACATTTTTTCCTGGACCATACCTGAATCTTTTCAAGAATTCATTATCACTCCCCTTTTCCCCATATCACAATGTGATTGATTTAAGATGAAGGTCACAATTATGCCCAAAGGGCAACAAAAATGTGCTATATATAAGCCCCTTCCCAATTTACAACCATTATTATTAGTGGAGGAGGGAGGGAATGTGGGGAAAGAGAACCTAGTTCAGGGGACCTGGAGCTTGGGATGAAAGGGTCACTGAAAATTTAGTGTGGGAAGGGATTGAATAATAATGTTTTCCCTTCATTCTGGAAGAAGACTATGACATCAGGGAGATAATACCATGACAAGTGAACTGGATTGGAATGAGGGGGTGCTGTGCTAAGTAACTTTCTCCTCTAGAATTATTTAGGTCCAATGGTCAGATATGAATCAGGATGACTGGAGATGACCCTGAATGTGAGGTAATCAGAGTACCCTTTGATCCAGAAATACCACTACTGGGTCTATACCCCGAAGAGATTATGAAAAAGGGTAAAAACATCACTTGTACAAAAATATTATAGCAGTCCTATTTGTGGTGGCAAAGAAATGGAAATTAAGTAAATGCCCTTCAATTGGGGAATGGCTTAACAAACTGTGGTATATGTATGTGATGGAACACTATTGTTCTATTAGAAACCAGAAGGGATGGGAATTCAGGGAACCATGGAAGGATTTGTATGAACTGATGCTGAGTGAGATGAGCAGAACCAGAAAAACACTGTACACCCTAACAGCAACAATGGGGGTGATGATCAACTTTGATGGACTTGCTCATTCCATCAGTGCAACAATCAGGGACAATTTTGGGGTATCTATGATGGAGAATACCATCTGTATCCAGAGAAAGAATTGTGGAGGGGTGGCTAGGTGGCGTAGTGGATAAAGCACTGGCCTTGGAGTCAGGAGTACCTGGGTTCAAATCCGGTCTCAGACACTTAATAATTACCTAGCTGTGTGGCCTGGGGCAAGCTACTTAACCCTATTTGCCTTGCAAAAAACCTAAAAAAAAAGAATTGTGGAGTTTGAACAAAGACCAAAGACTATTACCTTCAATTTGGGGGGGGGGGAAGCCATTATCTTATTTAATTTTGCTATCTCTTATACTTTATTTTCTTCCTTAAGGATATAATTTCTCTCTCCTCACATTCAAATTAGATCAATGTATACCAGGGAAACAATGTAAAGACTAACAGACTACCTTCTGTGGGGGGTGGGGGGAGGGAAGCAAGAATAGGGGAAAAATTGTAAAACTCAAAATAAATAAAAAAATCTTTCTAAAAGAAAGATGAGGATCACAGATCTAGCCTTAAAAGGAACCTCAAAGGAGAACTAGTACAACTTTCTCCTTTTATAATTGGAAAAACTAGGGAGGTTAATTGACTAGGTATGGTTAATCAGAGAAGCAGTGAACATCAAAGGTGAGATTTGAATCCAGCCCTCTGACTCCAGAGCCAGGTCTGTTTATACTGTGGTAGGTATATAACTACCTTATATGCCACAAAATCAGGAGGACCAATGTCTTTATCCATATGAATAATTGTCTGTAATAAGCTATCAATAAAGTCTTGACTCCTGTAGAAAAGACCAAGTTTCTCAGAAGAGAGAAAAACTAGACTGAGGTGAACTGGAAAGAAAATAATCTGGAGAAAAGAGAAAGTTTAATTTATAAAAAGAATAGGATTCAAGGAAATAGTTTTTAGTCTTCCCTAGGAGAGGAAAGTTTAGCCTGAACCAGGAGATACAGATTTGAACTTGGCAAAGTCTTTTTCTAGACTTTTCTAGAAATAGAAAAATGAGCCTTGGACACAAAATAGGTACAATCTAAAAATGATTAGGAGAGGGATAGACGGGGGTATCTAGAATTTGGGAGAATTATAGGAAGTACCTACTAATGGGTGCAAATCTGAATGTGAATATACTTTGTATATCTGTAACTGAGTACCTAAATATAGTTATTGAATGAATAATTAATGGATAAAGCATTTATTAAGAGCTTAGTATATGTGGAGCACTGTGGTAATCACTGGGGGTCACAAATAGTAAATTAAGACATCCTTTGCTCTCATGGAGCTCACATTCTTATGGGGGAGACAATGCATATATATACATATATATATATATATACACACACACACACACACACATGCATATATATGTGTAACACACACATATGAATGTAAGATTTCAGCTATAAGTTCAGGAGCAAAGCAAAACAAAGCAAACGTTAATATCTATTCTTTAATGCCATTTTCAATGATAAAATCCTTTCAGTTCCTGATGTTGAACTATCTGACAGGTCCAAGGACCTTGGTGGCAAAGCTTTGTTTTCCTGAATATTCAGTGCAGGTGCCTGTAAACCTTTTGATAGCTATTGCCAGACTGTATTACTACAGGGGTTGCCTGTGAAAAGAATTCGCTTTTGGAGAATTCTTTCACTCTTCCAGGGTCACGTCTGAGAGCACCGGCATGAAAGGTTTGCTGTTCCCAAGACTTCTGGGTTCAAGGACCCAGACTGTCCTTATTACAATTGGAGGAGACATGGTAGCCAAAATGGTTGCAGTTGTGATGGTCTAAGCTGCCAGGCAATGTTGACCCCTTTCATTTACCACTCTTCAATGAACCCCACTGTCACACAGCCAGACCTGCCTTTTGTATGTGGTGGCAACTGCTCAGGGAGTGGTGGGGAAAGCTAACCTTTTTTTGCACAGCAATGATGTCAAGGCTAACAGGATAAATGTGAGAATGTGTTCTGGGTGATGATGCTACTTATATAACTTCCATATGCATATCCTTATTAGTAACAACTGGTCAGGGTCTGTGTTGGTGAGAGGAGAAGTTTCCTCCCCTAATGACATACTCCTTCAGTAAGGACCACAGGGACTGGGTTGGAAGTATCTTCAGTGATTCCAGGAGGCATCATCTTTCTCAAGGCTTTTGCTTTCAGAGTCCTGGGCTATCTTCTTCAGAGTCAGAGGGGTGGATATGATTAATAAGATGGTGGTGGGGACATGACTTGCATGGCAAACTCCCCCCCCCCCATTGTGTGTTGCCCTTTAGGGTATCCTGATGCTTTAGTTGGGCTGGCCATATTATTACCCATAAACATTTTTCATTCCTGCAGTGAATACTCATTGCACTGAAGATTGTTTTTCTAAGTGTGTTTTTCTGGTGACTTAGTAGCCGGAAGGGAAAGGGGGAAAGGTTATGTTTTTGAGGCTATCAGCTCAAGATGATTGCTCTGCTTGCCAAGCCTCTTTTCCTTCTCTGATCAGAGGAAAGAACGAAAGAGAAGATGATGATATTAAACTTTGAGGAATGAATGCAGAGAGATTTTGAGACCCATAGGGAAAAAGAATTTTTTTAAAAGCCTAGCTTTACAAATAGTTTATCATTTGATTCTCATAATATCCTTCTGAGTGCAGTAGGTTCTATTATTACACTATTTTACAGATGGGAAACTGAGGCAAACAGGAGATAAAATGACTTGCCCAGGGTCAAACAACTATTAAGTATTTGAGTATGGGTTTGAATTCAGTTCTTCCTAATATCAGTCCCATTGTTTTATCTACTATGCTACCTAGCTGCTTCTAAAATTGTTTAAATATGAAAGGGAATAGAAATTTTCACAGTATCTACTATGTGCCAGATACTACTAAGCTCTTTTTATATAAAAAAATTCTTCTAACAAGTCTGTGAGGTAGGTGCTGTTATTATCCCCACATTACATTTGAGGAAACTGAGGCAGACAGACATTAAGTGAATTGCCCAGGATTATTTCAGGTCCAGTACTCTATTCACTGTGCCACCTATGGAGCCTGTGATCTATCTAGCTGCCACGAGCTTATCTGCTTTAAGTCTAGGCAATAGTAAGGACAATTGGGAAAGGCCAAGAGAAAAAAAGGTTAGGACCCTTTTGTGTGGTGATGGGTAACATTAGAATTGAATGCTTTCTGAAGAGCTGCAGAGCAGCTGGGGTGATACAGTGTGAATTTATAAAAGTTGAAATCAGATTGAGGTCATGACTTTCTCTTAACCACTTTCTGTAGCCCTGAAGCAGAAACAGAAATTGTGTGGTAGAGGTTTCCTAGAGATAAAGATTTACAAGGTATTCTAAGGTGGTAATTAGTGAAAGATTAAAATAGCAAAGGCTTGCTATGGAAATAAGTGATACCTGAGTAGAAAAGATGCAGAAAGAACACTAAATATGGGATCAGAGAAGCTGGATTCCATTCCCAGCTCTGCATTTTCTATATGTTGTGATGTGAGGCAAGTTGATCTGCCCTGGTCTCAGTTTCCACATGTATAAAATGAGAGAATTGCAGTCTATCGATGGTGTCAAACTCAAAAGATACAGGATCACTAAACTGGGGACTCAGATTACATGAGGATCTCTGCAGGTGCAGATCGGCTTAGAAATGACATACTTATTTTATTTGTATTCTATTGACTTTTTATTTTGCTACACATTTTCCAGTGATATTTTCACCTGATGCTAGTAGAGCTGGGAGTATTGTAAACAGTTTGTTTGCCACATCGAGATCAGTTGACTTCTGACATCCCTTCCAGTTCTAAATTTAAGACCATATGATCTTCTCTCCCCACCCCTTCCATTATTCTCTTTCCTTCATACGTTTGCTACCCTAGCCTCTAAGGAGAGCATGTAAAGGATCAATGTTTGAAGAGGAAGACAAACAAGAAGGTTCAGTAAAGTGGAGCTAAGAAACCCTGTTTTTTAGTTTCACCCAACTTGCAGATTTGGCCAATGATAGCCTATGAACATACATAAGATAGTGTCTAACCTCTGTGATTGTTGCTTGGTTGTTCAGCTGTGTCTCATTCTTTTTGATTCTGTTTGGGGTTTTCTTGGAAAAGATATGGGAATGGTTTGCCATTTCCTTCTCTGGCTCATTTTATAGATGTGTAGACTGAGGTAAATAGGATTAAGTGACTTGCCCAGGGTCACACAGCTAGTAAGTGTCTGAGGCTAAATTTGAATTCAGATAGATTAGTCATCCTGACTTCAGGCCTGTCACTCTATCCACTGCACTCTATCCATAATCATTATAATCATCTTCATCATCCTAGCAAGCATTTAAGTAGCTTGTTAAGGTTGCAAAGTGCTTTGCACATATCTCATTTTATTCTCATAATACTTCAAGAGGTAGATACTATCATTTCTATTTCACAACTGGAGAAACTGAGGTTAGGGGACTTGGCCAGATGATACAGTTAGTAAATGAATGGCTAAGATCAAATTTGAACTTAGGTCTTCCTGAGTACAAGTTCAATGCTCTATGATGCCACTAGTTGCATCTTTATGGTAAAGGAAAAAATTAGTTTTGAGACACAATTCATCTAACAAGGCAGATTTATAAGTGAACATGAATTTGGAATAATTCCTTTGCCATGTTAGTTCAAAATGATAGAAGACATAAAGTTTTGACTACCTTACTCCTTAGATAAGTGGTAAAGACAAGCTGACTATATTGACTCATTGGATAACTTGCTTCATAGAAGTTTGCCCTCTTCCCTCATTGAATGATGTTGGGGATCCTAGGACAACTGATATATATATATATATATATATATATATATATATATATATATATATGTGTATGTATTTTACATATATTTTATATATATTATATATATGTAGTCTAGTCATATTAAAGTCATACCCAGACTTCTTCCTTCACTGAATCTTAGTCTCATCTTTCTAAATGGCCATTCCTATAGGATCTGGGAGTCTCCACTGCTCTTAGCTGCCAAGGAGAATGATATTCGAGCACTGACCAAGCTTCTCAAGTATGAAGTCTGTGATATATACCAGAGAGGTGAGGAACTGGTTGCCCTTCACTGACCTTGATCTTCCCCTGCCCACCCAGAACAACCCTTTCTCCCTGACTTCCCTTTAATGAATCTTAACTTGAACTTATTGACTCAGTAACCCCAATCTTATGTGCTAACATAAAGGTCCTGAGGTAGTTATGACACTACTTCTCTTCTCCAACCTCAGGAGCCCTTGGGGAGACAGCATTACATGTTGCTGCCCTCTATGACAATTTGGAGGCAGCCAAGTTATTGATAGAAGTTGCACCTGACCTGGTGATTGAACCTATGACATCTGAGTTATATGAAGGTGAGAGGGCATGGGGTAAATGAGGAGGGGGGACAATCAAGAATCTGGAGCTATACATACTATGACCATTGTCATGCCTCCCCATTCCATTAGAACCCAGTGATTTCCTCTTGAAGTGTCTAAACTTTGTTCTCCCTTCCAATGCCCTTATCCAGTAATGAAGGTGCTATCTCTCCTAATTGTGTTCCTCTGAAAAGTCAAGGGGCTGGGGATCAGGTAGGAAAAGGGAAAGAAAAGGGGCTAGGGAAGGGACTAGGTTAGGTTACTTGGAGACCTTAGAGTCTCTTAGAGGGAGAAGATGGGGTGGTGTCAGTTAATTTTCTTTCCTTAGTACATTATTCCCTAACACATCCTTTGCTTCTCCTTTTTGCTAAGCCTTCCTTGCTGAGACTCAGTGCCCCTTGTCTGAGGTTCAAAAAGGGGGGGGGATGATTTGGGAAGAAATATTTTTTTTTTCTGCATTTCTTGAGAAAATTTTCCTTATCTGGGAGGGTAACATGGAGGTCAGTTCCCATATCTAAGATGATCTCCTTGTGTGTGTGGGGGGGTGCAGGCCAAACTGCGCTTCACATAGCGATAGTGAACCAGAATGTGAACTTGGTGCGAATTCTACTTACCTGCGGTGCCAGCGTCTCTGCCCGAGCCACTGGGATGGCCTTTCGCCAGAACCCTCACAACCTCATCTACTTTGGTGAGAGTGAAAACCAGGGTGGTGAAGGAGGTGAACAGGGATGGGGGTGGACAGGGAAGGCAATGGAAAGGATGCAAGCAAGGATGAAGGAGAAGTACAAAGAAGGTCGGGAAGGAAAAATGCTATGAAGGAGGTTAATTTCATTTGCTTGGGGAAGGTCAAGCCTTGGGTCAGTCTTCATGGATCCATAGATTCCTTGGAAGAGCCCTTTATTTCCTCTGCATTCTCTCTACCCATGTACTGTTATCTCCCTTGTCCTTTATGTAATTCCATTTCCCTTCCCCCCTTCCACCAATTCTAATCTCCCACTATTAGCCAATCATTGCCATAATTTCTGCACTTTTGTACAAGAGTCCTGAACTTCATTTGTAAAAAGGAAGGAGTTTTTCTTTCTGGGAAGTACTTGTCTGATGGAAGAGAGATTCCCTATTTTTCAAATTTTAATAATGGAAATAAAGCAATTAGATGCCTGTGATCATTCCCATCCCTAATCTCTACTGTGGTGATCCTCTTCTGCCCAGGAGAGCACCCTTTGTCCTTTGCTGCCTGTGTGGGCAATGAAGAAATTGTTCAGCTACTTATTGAATTTGGAGCTGACATCCGGGCCCAGGACTCCTTGGGTAAGAACTGGCATAAGCAAAGAGGTGGTGGGATTTTGAAGGCCGTGTTAGAACTGGGACACAACTGAAACCACATGGGACAAAGAGGAATGGATTAACAAGAGGTCAGTGGCTTTTAAGACACGCCCCCCCATATCATATCCTCTCTCCAGGAAATACAGTGCTTCACATCCTAGTATTCCAGCCCAACAAAATGTTTGCCTGCCAGATGTATAATGCTTTGCTAGCTTATGATGAGCGGAGTGGTCACATGAAGTCCTTAGACCTCATCCCTAACCACCAAGGCCTCACTCCCTTCAAGCTGGCTGGTGTCGAGGGGAACACTGTGGTAAGAGATGCTCCCCCTCAAAATCAGGGCCCCAAACCTGTGCCTACATGGGCAAGAACAACCCCTTGATGCTTATCAAGAGAAAAATAGTTATGGAATATAGATTTTAGCTGTAAGCCTAAATTTAAATTTCTTCCTCAATTCATTCCTTTTCTCTTTCCTGTTTTCCACCCTGTTTCTTTGTTGCCCATCTCAAAGTTTGGGAAGTTATGACCATTTTGGGGATGTCAAGGATGGACAGGCTGACCTTCAGGAGTTCTTTGACTCAGTGATTCTTATCCCCTGTCCTTTAGATATTCCAGCACCTGCTGCAAAAAAGGAAGCATGTCCAGTGGACCTATGGACCATTGACTTCCACTCTGTATGATCTTACAGAGATTGACTCCTGGGGAGATGAGCAATCATTGCTTGAACTCATTGTCACAACCAAGAAGAGAGAGGTATAGTGGTAGTCCAGAGGGGAGGAAAGGAAAGGAGACATGAAAGAGTATCTCTATGTTCACATGTCCCCATACACACACCCAGTTTTCCATTCTCCTTCCTTGTAGGCCCGTCAGATCCTAGACCTGACCCCTGTGAAGGAGCTGGTGAGCCTCAAGTGGAGAAGGTTTGGGAGACCATACTTTTGTGTGCTGGGTGCCATCTATGTCCTTTACATGATCTGCTTCACCATGTGCTGTGTCTACCGGCCTCTCAAGCCACGGAACACCAATCGCACCAGCCTGCGGGACATTACACTTCTCCAACAAAAGCTCCTGCAGGTGATGATTGCCTCTGGAGAACAGAGAATCAAAGGATGATACATCACTGGCTCTCCCTTCTCCCAGATAAAAGATTATATGTGCTTATATTTCCACATGCACAGGCAAACTTGTATAACAAATATAACTTGTATAACAAATTTGTATAGCAAATGTATATACAATTTCTAAGGTACATATATACACACTCCTTGGAGTACTATTTAATAAATAAGATAAAAGTATTGAACCAAGCATGGGAAAGATAGGACAGAGTTGAGAGGCTGGTTTGGGAACTTCCTATTGATTATGGCTATTTCAGAATATATTAGAATGGGTAAATAGGTCTCCAGAGTATAATAGAGAGACTAGCTAGGTCTACAGAATATTATTGAATGGGTAGATAGGGCTCTATTCTTAAGAGTCTTCAGTTAAATTGGATAACTGTTTGTTGGGGATTGATGTAGAGAGGATTCTTTTGCAGAGGTAAATTAAATTATATGCTAGGTGGACCACAAAACCCTTGCTAATTCTGATATTCTATATGTGTATACATATGTATAATATACACATGCATGCACATTCCATTTTCCTTAAACTTCTGTTTTTCTTAGCAGGAGTCTTACATGACCCGGGAGGACAGTATCCGAATGGTGGGGGAGCTGGTTTCTGTCATTGGAGCTGTGGCCATCCTACTTCTTGAAGTGAGATGGGAGGGGATGATTGGAGTTGGTCTCCTATCAAGAGTTCTATATCATTTGTACATCCCTTATCCCTGTTTTCTGTTTCTTCTTTTAATTCATTCACATACTCAGATTCCAGACATCTTCCGAGTTGGGATTGCTCGGTACTTTGGACAAACTATTCTTGGAGGGCCATTTCATGCCATCATGTAAGTGACCACAGGAATCTCTCCAGCACCCTAATTTCAACTTCCCCTTCTCCACCAAGCCCTCCCTCCCAAAAATGACCTTTGGGCTTTAACTACTCCCCAAGTCCAGGAGTCCCATCTTCAGAGAATCTATCTGTTTGTATTGATGAAATATAGGTGCCTGAATTTGAAAACATGTGTATTGTGTGTATGTGATTATGTGTATATGATCATATGTGAACACACATACACACACACACATTACAGCCGAGGCCTGGTACAACCATCTCTTCACACGTGTACTGTTTTCTTTTCTCCTCCTATCCAAGTATCACCTATGCTTGTATGGTGCTAGTAACCATGGTGATGCGGTTCACCAGCACATCTGGGGAGGTGGTACCTATGTCTTTTGCCCTTGTGCTTGGCTGGTGCAATGTTATGTACTTCGCACGAGGATTCCAGATGCTGGGCCCTTTCACCATCATGATCCAAAAGGTCAGTGTTCCTCCCTCCAACTCCTGGGCTGGACAGCATCTCCTTTCTCCCCTATCACATCTGGCTATCTCAGAAAAGGGGAGAATTTGAGGAGGTTGGTTTCAGCATCTACTATATAAATTAGAATTTCATGCAGGTGACAGATAAATTTGGTGCTGCCCTGTCATGTTATTGGAGGAAGGGGGTAGTTAATCAGGAATAATTAGGAAAGGAGAAATTGTCTCATCCTTCCCTTCCATTCTCTGCCCCCTGCAGATGATTTTTGGGGATCTGTTGCGTTTCTGCTGGCTGATGGCTGTGGTTATCCTGGGATTTGCTTCTGGTAATATCTCTACTTATTTCAGGAATTGGGAAAAAGGAGAGAGAGAGAGAGAGAGAGAGAGAGAGAGGAGAGAGAGAGGAGAGAGAGAGAGAGAGAGAAGAGAGAGAGAGAGAGAGAGACTCTAGGGGTCAACGATAATAGGCAATAGTAGAATCAGGGTAATTTTAAGTAAGAATGGGATAAAAGGAAAAATGATGGAAAGGGAAGAATCCAAAAAGACTGACTCAGTGAGGAGAGCATAGTTTTGATCCTAAGACCATGAGAGTTAGAAAGATAATGAAACAAAAGGTGAGATCAATTAGATACCAGTAGGTTAGAAAGATTGGAATAAGAATAAAATGCACAGGGAGATAAGGAAGGATAGGGATGTTGGGCAGGGTTGCCATCTTATGGAAAGTTAATATAATCAGAGATAAAGAGTTAAAGGCCTAAAATTGAAATATGACTGGCAAGGGTCACCTAGGAAATTGGTTGATGATTGCTTGAATCTAGTTGTCTCTTCTTCCTGGGCGGAGCAGCGTTCTATATCATCTTCCAGACGGAAGACCCAGATGAACTGGGCCATTTCTCTGACTACCCTATGGCATTGTTCAGCACCTTCGAGCTGTTCCTCACAATCATCGATGGTCCTGCCAACTATGATGTAGACCTGCCCTTCATGTATGGCATCACATATGCTGCCTTTGCTATTATTGCCACGTTGCTCATGCTCAACCTGCTCATTGCTATGATGGGTGATACCCACTGGCGAGTGGCCCATGAGAGAGATGAGCTCTGGAGGGCTCAGGTGAGCTCCTTTGTAGAAGATGTGTCTGTCCCCTTCTATCTAGACTTTTTTGACCTCAGGCACCTTAATCATTTCCTAGTTGCCCCTTTCCTCCTCTAAACCTGCACGATATACGAACTTCATTCTAACCACCAGCACATTTGGGTATAGGTTCAGACCCTTGGGAAAGGGATAATATGATTTCCTAGGAAGTATTTTTCTATTTCCTTTCCATTTTAGAGGGTTTTCCTGTAAAAGACAATTTGGAACAGAGAATTAGAAGGGACCTTGGAAGTCTTCTGGTCATAGATTTAAAGATGATTTAGGGTTTTAGAGGCTATCTAGTCTGATCCTTTAATTTTAGAGCCAAGAAAACAGAGGTCTAGGGACCTTGTCCAAGGTTATCCAGCTAGTAAATAGTAAAGCCAGACTTTAACCTCAGGTCTTGTGAATTCTAAAATCAGCCTTCTCTCCTGCATCAATTTGCAAGAGCAGAAGATTTCTTCTCTCTATCCAGCTCCTTAAGTCTAGATAGAGGGTTAAGGTCTTAGATAACAAAATTTTCTAAAAGAGCATCTAGTTAGAAAGGCATTCCTTGGACCTCTCACAAAAAGGATTTGATCACTGCTAAGAAGAGGGGTTTTGTTTTTCATTCTGTTTCTCCAATTCTTGATTTTTGCCTGAAAAATGGTACTTTTTCCTTTTTTTGAGGTCCATGAATTCTTTTTCATAGCCAATAAACTATGTGTTTAACTCTGGCACAAATTTTAGGGAAGGCTACTGGCCAAAAGATGTGGGTTAGAGTTCTGAATTCAGTTTCAGCCTCATGTCTGCCTTGATAAAATAGGAGTTAAAATGCCTTTAACTAATTCAAAGAGCTGTGGTTGGAATATATTAGATAATGTATGCAAAGTGCCCTGCTTTGCAGTAACCCCCATGTCATCCAATTAGAAGTAATAGCTGGGTGATATTATAAGAATTCATTTCTGGATTCTGAATTGGGATGGAATGGTATTAAGTGATGGTGAATTCTTACCAACATGAATGATGCCCAATTTTTCCTTATTGCACTTAAAAAGGTTGCTTATTTCTAGCTATTGTTCTTTCTATTTCTTGTCTTCCATCTTTTTCTCTATACTAGCATTCCTCTCAACCCTTTTGACAGTAATCCTTCCTTCCCCCCACCCCCATTCCAGATTGTAGCCACCACAGTGATGTTGGAGAGAAAGCTGCCCAGATGTCTTTGGCCTCGATATGGAATCTGCGGTCGAGATTATGGGCTGGGAGACCGCTGGTATCTTCGGTGAGTTGAAGTGTATGAGCATGTGCCTGTAGGAATGTCAATACTTTTGTGGGTCCTTCTCTCTATCCAGCTCCTTGGGTCTATAGAGGGTTAAGTGTTTTGGATAACAGAATTTTCTAAAAGCATCTATTTGGAAAGCCATCCCCCCAACCTCCCACAAAAAGGGTGTGGTCACTGCTAAAAACAGGGATTTTGTGTTTTTTCCTCATTCTTGGGTTTCCTGAGACATAGGATTCCCCCCCCCCCTTCTTTTGAGGGCCTGAATCCTAGAGTTCACTCCTTTTCTATAGCCAATAAACTATGTGTTTAACTCTGGCACAAACTTGAGGACAGACCACTGGTCAGTAAGTGTTTGATTCAAACCTTAGATGTCTCTTCCATCCTCTCCATAGATTGGAGGATCGACAAGACCCAAGTCGACAACGAATACATCGATATGCCCATGCCTTCAGTTCTTTGGGGAATGATGATTTAGAGAAAGACTCACTGAGCAAAATGGACTTGACCCTTTCTTGTGGTCATCACCAACTAACAACACCCAACCCTTCCATTTCCCGAAGTACAACTCGAAGCAGTGCCAACTGGGAGAGACTTCGCCGGGGGACTCTGGGGTTAAACCTAAAAGGGGAGATCAACAGGGGCCTGGAAGATGAGGAGGGAAGAGTGTATCAAGTCTGAATGTCTTCCATGGGAGCCCAATGAGTCTACCCCCTTTGCTCAGTGCTAATGAAAGGAGGCCATGGTTTTCGTCCTTTTGAGGGAGTTTGGATTGAGCCAGAGAGAATGCTTTTTAGGGTGTTTAGGCTCAGAAGGATCCAGATTCCAACTCATCCAGGTCTCACTGGGCATCTGGTGATTTAAACTGTATATCCATTCCTTCCTTTCACTACCCCCAATCCCCCAAATGTCCAGTCACTGTGGCAAACTTTCCCTCTCCTCAAGACCAAGCAGCTGAATACACTGCCAGAACAAAGCACTTTAAGGATGTTCTGCTGAGCATCCTCTCTCCACCCTTCTCAGGTACCCCTCATCCCTTATCTGGGATGGGCTTTCCCTTGCTAAGCTGGGTAATTGTAGGATATGAGAAGTAAATGTTGTGCAATTAAGTGAACAAGGAAAACAAAAAAAAAAAAGACTTGGGTGTTATGGCTGGTACACAGACACCTACCCTGCTAAGGCATTATTTCTTCCAAAAAAATCGGCGCCCTAATCTCTAAAAAGTGTTCCGTGTTGACTTTCTCCAAAAATATTTCTAGTCCCTTTAACCTTTCTCTAGTCTCCTAGTTTCTTACTTACATTAGACCTCATCAGACCTCCATGATGGCAAAATCCCATTTTTCCCCTTTAATATGGCAGTGAGAGAACCATTATGGAGGAAAGAGTCCAAAGAATGAGACATGGATGGCGAAGTGAGGAGGGAATAGGTCCTTCCGCCTGAAATCAAGGCTCACACCGTTTGGGATCCTTTAATGGCTGTGTAGCCACAACTGTTTTCTGCCCAGGGCTCAGACTTCCACTAGGCCTGGCTGGCTCAGATGCTGCTGAAGCAGATCGATGTTATGGAGGAGTTTCTTCTGGTGTCCAGCCAGAGTGATGCCTAAGGCAGGCATATCCCTGGGAAAAGGAGGAATGGGGGTGATGCGGGACATATCCTCTCTACCTGCCTCCCTCGAGCTATAGATGCCTATTTCTGCTGCTTTTTCCTGGGAAAGTAGGGATTCTAGGGGAGGGAGTAGACCAGATACTCTGTTGAATGAGAAATGTGTAGCCCTGACACTTAACCCTTTCTTCCCCAAATCCCTTCTTGGTGACTATATTCCCTACCCAATTCTGCTTACTCAAGGCCAAGCTGAGCAACTTCATTGAAGCTACAGAGCCCAACTTTGGAGAAGCTGTCCTGATAGCACTCCATTCCGATGGCGGCCAGCCAGGCCTGAGGTGTTTGCAGTGAGGAGAAGTCCAAGGTCACAGGACTCAATAGGATCTGTGATGGTCTAGTGGGAGAAGGGATTAGGCTGTTCAAGGGCTTCAGGCTCAAAGTTCATAAGCAACTTCCATACCATGATTTACCCAGAGTTTCTGCCTCTCCCACTGGTAACCCATTTCTATTTCTTGGTTCTCCCTAGCCCTCTCTAGCTTCCCCAGACCTTCCCCTATGGACTCCGCCAGCCTGTAGCATCTCGGGCTTGCGGATCATCTTGTCCAAGGCAGCCACCAGCTGGTCAAAGTGAGGCCTCTGGGCAGAATCTTGTTGCCAGGTATCTAGCATCAGCAGGTGCAGTCCATCAGGGCAGCCTGGGGGTGGAGGAAGCCGGAACTCCTGTTCTATAGCATTCAGTACCTGGAGAAAAATTATAGAATGTCAGAGAATCAAAGAATATTGGAATCTTGTGAGGCAGAACTTGAGAATGCACATAGTAAAGCCACATCTGAATAGAAATTCTCTCCATAGCCTCATTAACACTAGCCTCTATGTCAAGACCTACAATTTGGGGAAACCCACTACCTTCTATCAAACATACATTTGTCTCTACAATTTCCCATTCCTCACAATTCTCTCATCTGGAGGCAAACAGAACAGTTCTAAGGTCTCCCCCCCCCCCCCCCACTGGTAAGTTCTTTAAATTCTTCAAGATAGCTTTGCTATCTCCCATACATTCTCTTCTCCAGGCTAAGAATTTCAACTTCAGTCAATCCACATGAAACTGGGTGATAGTGAATTAAGGACAGAAAAATAACATCAGGCTTATATAGAAATGGGTATATGAAATCTTTGGATTAGAGAGTAGAAGCTAGGTGGGGTGGGGTGGCTACCAGATTAGAGGGGATGGGAGGGAGTTAAGATATTCAGAGATAAACCCCCAAGCAGGAGCAGAGTAGGCATTCTCACCTCTTGGTCATTCATGTCCCAGTATGGGCGCTCCCCATAACTCATCACTTCCCACATTAGGATCCCAAAACTCCAGACATCACTGGCTGTTGTGAAATTTCCATGAGTTAGGACCTCAGGAGCTGCCCAGCGGAGTGGAGGTTGTGAACCCTGGAGGGAAATAGAGGGAGACACTGGAATTTTGGAAATCTTCAATTAGTGTCCTTGGTTCTTGGGTCTTTACTCAGTTATACCTTCCAAGGATTTTTTATTATCCCTCCCCAAATCTCCCAGTATCATTCCTCAATGCTAGCTCCCATCTTCTTCCACCCTTGGTGGCCATATGTATCACTCAATCCTTATGAACCCAAGAGACCCTCAACACACCGGATGGTAAACTTTTCCCAATTTCTGTTCATCGACTGCTGACCCATCTTTAAAATGATGGTTTCCTGAGGATATGATCTCTTACCTGGCTGCTGTGACTCAGATAGTTGTGGCCATGACTAAGGTGGGCCACTTTGCACACCAGGTGGCCATTGACCAGTACACTATGGGCCGTCAAAGCCCTGTGTACAAAGCCACAACTAGACAGGTACTGCATGGCTGCCGCCACTCCCCGCTGCATAGCCACAAGCTGCAGATTACTGAACTGGCCCTCTTGTTGCTAAAGAGTAAAGAGCAGAGGTCAGCTATAGGGCAGAGGAAAGAAATAAAAAGCTACTAACCCAGAAGTCTGATGATATTAGGGGTTGAGATTAGAAAACTGCCTACAGGAGATAGGCAATTCAGAAACCAAGGAGAGAGGGGGAGAAGTAGCCAAAAAGTTGTAATTATCTCTCCCACGACAATTGGGGGACCTACCCATCCTAGTCCCCAAGGCCCTTCTTCCTTCCCTCTAGATTCTACTGACCCTGAGAAAACTGTCCAGTGGGCCATTTTCCATAAGTTCAGTTAGCACCATGAGTGGTTGACTCTTGGTAACTACACCCTCAAGACGAAGGACATTAGGATGATGGAACTGGCCCAGTACTGCAGCCCTGCCCAGGAAGGCACCACGCTGGCTTTCTACTCCACTGGCCCATAGAGTATGAATGGCAACAGCCTGCTCCCGTCGTCCTCGGGGCTGCAGCCAGCCTCTGCACACCTCACCAAAGGAGCCTGAGTGGAAAATGAGCAAGTAAGTTAGGTTGTACCAGATTTGCATGGGGGAAAAAGATAAGGAATGACTTTAGAAAGACAATCATTGGGTGTTTAATCATATTAGAAGAAGGGCTTGGTAACATATGAACTCACTGAGGGAGGGGAGAATCTTAGGAAGGTCAGGTCAGTCCTGCCATTCCTTTCAGTTCTTTTGATACCTGGTCCAATGACCTCCTCAATCTTGACATAGGCTGGATCCACCTCCCTGGTGAACTCTCTGATGACTTGGCTAGGGTCTTCATATGTGGATGGGTCAATGTAGTACTTCACTCCAAGTCCTGCAGTTTGGGGTTCATGGTTAAGGCCCACCCATCTCAAAACTGTAACACCATAAAACTTTCGATATTGGAGTCATGGGATAGTTACATTGAAAGTGCAACTCCAATGACTAGCACAATGTCTGGTTCTTAATAAATAGATATTGAGTCATTGATCATAAGATTTTGAGCTGGAAGAGACCTTAGAAGCAACTAATCTTGCCCCTTTATTTTACAGATGAGGAAACTGAGACAGAGAAGTTAATTTGCCCAGGGTCATGTAGATAGTAAGATCCTATCATGAACCCCATCACCACAAACCTCTCCCTTTCCCAATTCCAACCAGTCCCTTTCCCAACTCCGTTTCATACCACTGGGGCTGGTGTACTGTTGCAGTGGTTCCGTGTAGCCTGTCCGTTGACGTTTCCTGTGGACACAGACTAAGAAACTTGTAGTATTTCTTTACTTCCAATGTCCTACCCTTCCCTGGCTACTTTGTCAACAGTTAGCTGTATAAGGGGCAGTTCTGTGACTAGGGATTCCCACATTTCCACCCACCTCCACAAACTTTTCTTACATCTTAGGGAAGAGTTTAAGGGAAAAGAGGAGCTGTATCATTGCACCCCTTGGGGTAAGGGAAGGGAGTATATTTGGGATGCTCTGGATCCAGAGTTGTGCAGGAGTTAAGGGGTGGGGAGTTCAGATGAAGGGGAAAGGGAGAGTCATCACCTCTGGAAGACGAAGGCAAAGATGGTGATGGCTGCCAGCACGAGGAAGGCCAAAGCACCCAGGGCAGAACCAACTACCAATGGGAGCCTCTCCGGGATCAGGTGGGACAACTCACCTGAGAGAAACACACCCAAGGATGACCCAGTAGCATCCACTACACACCCAATAATATGGACCCACATCCCCTGAGTCACCAAGTCAAAGTCACACCCAACAACTCTGGAAAACACATAAACTAGGGGAGGTCACACATGTCCAGATTCAGATATCAGGGTGACATGAATCCATTTATGCATGGATCCATAATGACCTAATCAAGAGGATGCAAGAGTTGTCCTATTTCCCCAGTAGAGCCTTACCACCTCTCTCATCAAGGGGATGGACCAAAATTCTCTAAAGCCTTTCCTTCCCTAATCCCCCCACCTCATATTTCATGTTCCCTTCACCTTGGGGGAGAGTCTGGAAATAGACTTTGCCCCCATAGGGGCCATGACCGGCTGCACTCCGGGCCCGAACTTGGAAGCCGTAGACATGACCAGGGCTCAGTTCAGATACAGTGGCTGTGTTGGTCTCACTGGTCAGTATGGAGAAATGGGCCTCATCTTCTGTCTGGAAACAATAGTCACTCTTAGTCTGAGATCAACCTGGCCTTAGAGCTAAACTCAATTTAGGGACAACAGACACTGTGATAGCCCAGTACATCCCATCCAACAAAGGTTTAACTGGATTCCCAACCTCTCTTTTCCTCTGAACAGCCTAATTCTCCCTGACCCCCCCCCCCTTCTCCCATCTCTTCTTACTGGTCTCTCTGCTCTATTTCTATTTGTCCCTTTCCTTCCTACCCACCTGATCATAGTACCGGAGCTGATAGTCCAGGATGCGTCCATGCCGTTGATCAGGCTGTGGCCAGGACACAGTGATGCTGTCAGATGCCCGGCTCACCTGGTGCAGCAGAGGAACTGCCGGGGGGACTAGGGGGAGGGTGAATCACTCAGGGGATGGCTGGGGGGACTAGGGAGAGTGGATTCCTTCAGGAGACTTGGGCTTATGTGGACTAACGGATGACTGAGAAAGTAAGAATGCTACTCAGGGGATGATATGGGAAAAGGAGCCTCAAGACTGTCGATGACCCTTTCCTCCTCTTCCCTCCACATACTCTCTCTCATCTCCAGTTTAGTTATGACCTTTTGCTCTTATAACCCAGACCTTTGTTTTATTAACAGTGATAAACTACATTTAGACTCTACATTAAGGTTTATGAAATATTCTTACAACACCTTTGTGAGATAGGTAATACAAGTCCATTATTATGCCCAGTTTTCAATAGGTGAGGAAAATGAAGGATAGAAAGGTTTTGCCCCAGATAACAGAGCTAGTTAAGTGGTAGAGCTAAGATTTGAATTTAGGTTCTTTTGATTCCAAATCCCTGCTTTTTCCCACCTTGTAACCAGTACCTGTAATTTTCCAATTTCTCTTTGGAGTTAGAGCAAAATCTTGAAAGTGTGAGGAGGTAGGAAATAACCATGACTTAGTACCAAGTAACTCATACAAAGTCAAGTTCCCAGGGGTAGGCAACACTAACAACTAGAATCCTCCAGAGTCTAAGGAAGAGGTTTGGTGATCTCACAAATGGGGAGATTAAGGGAGAGGAATCACCTCTAGGTTGGGGGAAAGGATGGGGTGAATGAAGGTGATAGGTCGGAGGAACTAGTAGGAAAAGGAGTGGGAAGGAAAGATTATTGAGAATGGTAAAATTTAGGGAAGAAGGGAGGGTAGGAGGTCAGAGAAGGGTCTCACCTTCATGGATAATGCTGACATTGATGGATGAGGTCTTTGGAGACTCAAAGCTGAGCTCTGATACTCCATTGAGAGACTGCACCTCCAGGATATAGGGCACATGGGCCTGTAGCCCTCCCACCAGAACTCGACTTTCTGTTAGGCCTTGCTGGCGAGGGTCAAAGTACACCTCATCTCCACAGTGGTGACAAAGCCCCACTCTCAGGACCATGTAGGCCTCCACACTGCTTGCACATGATGTTGAATCGCACATCCCCTCGACCACCCAAATCTTGGGGCAGTCGCCAATACAGCATCAGAGATGAGCCCTGTACTTCAAACCAAAGGTCTCGGGGTGCTGATGGAGGCCCTAGGAGATACACAGAACAGGGCTTGTGGAAGCAGTAGAGGATTTGGAGGCTAGGCTGGGGTGGGGGGGAAACAGATTTGAAGGTGTCCAAGTGGCATAGGTAGAATTCAGGGAAAGAATGAAATTGGATATAATCAAAGAGAAAGGAGTAGATGTGGGGGGTTATGGTATCAAAACAGTGTAAAGAAGCCCAATGACAAAGTGAGAGAGAGGCAGGGATGGGAAGTTGGGAGGACAGGGTGAGTGGATAATAAGGGACAACTCTTCCTCCCTCCCTCCCTCCCTCCCTCCCTCCCTCCCTCCCTCCCTCCCTCCCTCCCTTCCTTCCTTCCTTCCTTCCTTCCTTCCTTCCTTCCTTCCTTCTTTCTTTTCTTTCTTTTCTTTCCTTCTTCCTTTCTTCTTTTTTTTGGGGGGGGAATTTGCAAGACAATGGGGTTAAGTGACTTGCCCAAGGTCACACAGTTAAGTAAGTATTAAGTATTAAGGAGGCAGGATTTGAACTCAGGTGTTACTGATTCTAGGGCTGGTATTCTATCCACTAAGCCATCTAGTTGCCATCCAGCTGCCACCTTCTTTCCTTCCTTCCCTTCCTATCCTTTTGTCTTCTCTCCCTCTTTCTTCCTTTCCTTTCTTCTTTCCTCCCTTCCTTCCTTTCCTTCTTTCTCTTTTCCTTCCTTCCTTCCTTCCTTCCTTCCTTCCTTCCTTCCTTCCTTCCCTCCTTTCCTTCCTCCCTCCTTCCTTCCTCCTCCCTCCTTTCCTTCCTTCCTCCTTTCCTTCCTTCCTTCCTTCCTTCCTTCCTTCCTTCCTTCCTTCCTTCCTTCCTTCCTTCCTTCCTTCCTTCCTTCCTTCCTTCCTTCCTTCCTTCCTTCCTTCCTTCCTTCCTTCCTTCCTTCCTTCCTTCCTTTCTTTCTTTCTTTCTTTCTTTCTTTCTTTCTTTCTTTCTTTCTTTCTTTCTTCCTTTCTTTCCTTCTTTCTTTTTCTTTCTTTCCTCTCTCTTTGTTTCCTTTCCCCCATTCTCTCTTCATCCTCTCTTCTCCCCTCCCCTACTATTACCAATTCCCACTTCTATTTACTTCCCTACCCCTCCCCTCAATGATAAATGACTTACCAGTGCAGGGAGCTTCAGGGGGGTCAGAGCTGGACCGGTAGAAGCCACCAAGACAGGGACACACTGATGCACCAGACATGGGAGTGTGGCTTCGGGAGGGGCAGGGTGTACAAGAGGTGCTCCCAGCCACAGCCTTAAAGGAGCCCATGGGGCAGGCTGGGGTGAGACAGAAAAGACAGTGAAGGCATTTTACCCACTTTCTCTACCCTCTTCACTTCTCCCATAGCTACCCTCTCACCTTTTTGCCCCACACAATCTCTTATAGTTGGGAAAAATGCTTCTCCTGTGCTTCTTCCCTTCCAACTCAATCATATACCCAACCCTTCAAACTAGTAGAGTGTTTCACCATCCCTGAAGCCCACAGTTAATGGGAAGGGCCACAGAAAGAACCTAGGTATCCTATTACCTATCCCTATGAGATTCCTGCTGTTCTTGACCCCTCACTACTTCCCTATGTCTCCTTGGCCTCCCCAGACTGCTTCCTCCAAGCCACAGTGCTCAATCCCCTCTTCCAGTCTCCCCAGTTATTACCATTTGTTCTTATTTATGTTCTTTAAGCCTTGCAAAAATGTCTTGCAAATACTACCTCATCAACCTCTCAATAATCCCATGAGTTAAAACAAGTATCATTAATTCCATTTTGCAAATGAGAAAACAGATTCTCAGCGTAGTTAAATGGCATCCTCAAGATTGCAGAAATATTAGGTTGCAAGTTCCTCCATCTTTAAGTTTATTGCTCTTTTCACTACACTATCATCCCAGTCACACCCTTTCCTTCTTTCTGGCCCTGTATTCCAGGGAATTCTCTACCAAACATTACAGAAGGAAAAAGCGAGGTATGTGAACCTACACCAATAGGGTACAAACTAAAGACAAAAACCAACAAAGTTTGGACAGTCTGGTGTCTATCTTCCCTTAGTCTTACATTCTTCAAACAACAGCAGTACCCATCTTTGTCTCTCCACAGTTTTGAAGTACTGAAATGGGTCTGTGGGAGGTCTTCAAGAACAAAATTTCAGGTGGTGGGTGAAGGTAATATTGGAATGGAATTCAGGGAAAATAGATCAAAATGGGAGACTCAGAGGAACTTGTCCTATCTCTTGGGGACCAGAACTTTATAGAATATGGAAGGTTTTTTGTTTGCTTTTTTGGGGGGGCCAGTGTTGATGCTAAATCTGAAGATCTCATGTAGGCCAAATAATTCTAGGCATTTGTTCAATCATGGAGAAGGGGATTATGTCTTACCTTGGCAGACTCTGTCGCCATATGCAGGTTGGTACCCAGGGCTACAATGACAACTTCCCACAGCTACCATCCATTCGCCTTCACCATTACAATGAAGTCTTGGAGGGCTGCTCCCCACTCCATCATCCTCTGGCTCAGCTTGTGCCACACAGGTGCCTACTGCCTCCACCAGGGAAGCCCCTCCTGTCCCACTGGCTTGTGTTTTAGGAAAGGAAGCAAAGCCCTGAAGCACAGCAGGACAGGAATAGGCAAATATCTTCACAACTACGAGGGCAAGGCAGGCCCCTGTGTCCTGGAAGGCCACATAGAAGCCCCTTTGGGTCAATGGCCCAAAGCTCCTCTCCTTGACATTGAGCTGAAGCCCAGCCCCACCTGCCCAAGAGGAGGAAGAGGCAGAAGCAGGGAAGCTTTCATCAGCAGCAATCGTGTCCACCTTGATCCAAGGCCCAAGGTGCCAGTCTGATCCAGGACTGGGGTCATCAGGTTCTTCTGCCTGGCGGTAGTAGAGGGTGAAGGTCTCACGGCAGGCACCTCCACCCACTCCCAGGCTGGTGCATGCCCTCACAGAGAAGTGGAGTCGGATATGTGCCCGATGGGCCCCTTGCCGATCCACAAAATGGGTCTGCAGCCAGTTGTCCTGCCCAAGACCTAGACCCTCTGCCACATGGCATGCCTCAAATGTACGAGTTAGGCGCTGCTGATTGTCCAGGACACTGACCTCATCCCACTGAAAGGAAAGTGGCAAAGGGTAGAATAGGGCACTTTAGCCTTCTATCATTTCTCGTAGAAAATGAAAACAGCTTGAAGTATGCTCAGGTCAGAGCTTTGAATACTCAAATTCATCAGTATTGAAATCAAGAGAGGAGGGGACATAGCTAGTTCATTCTTTCATTAAATTCATTTTTTTTTCATCCTGCTCATTGGAGTTATCCCCCTAACCTTTTTCCCAGAGGACATGGTTCTAAATCTCTAATCTCCTCAGACCCCATGAGATCTGCAGGAGAAAGATCTTTAGAATAAACTGGAGATGTGGTGGAATTGGGAAGATGGACCATGTGGGTAAAAGGGTTAGAGGGAAGCACTTACCCCTCCTGGTGGGTAGGAGGGCCAACCAATCTCAGATGTCTCTCCGGTAGTGTCCAGCAACACCTCTGTCCAAAGATAAGCAGTCATAAAGCTTCTATTCTCCCTTTTTCCCCAGCATGGCATATCACATCCCATTCCAGCTAGAGATCATCATTCCCACTCATAACATATTGAAGGATAAATTAATATCCTTCTGAGGGATGATATCATGAAGGCCCACAAAACGTATAAACTGATTTGTCCTTTACATGAACCTCACCATCTGTGCTAGTCCTTGAACTCCAGGAACTAGCCATTCTTGGACCATGTGAAACTCTGAGGGACTGGCTATCTGCTCAGAGCCTAACTATTTCAATACAAGAATGTTTTGCTCCAGATAGTGGTGTTTCATGCTAAATTCCTGAGAACACATCCTTAATAATTCATATCAATTAATTGAACCTTATCCCGGTTCCCTGGCAGAATGCGTTCTTTGTCTAAGACCCTACAAAAATCCCCAGCTAAGCTCCCCCTCTTCAGAATCTCACCCATGGAAAGGACGCTTTGCCTGGGGCTACTTTCCCATTGGGGACTCAATGGCTGACACTTGGGATTCCCCAGCCACTGATATCGAGTTGGTGCTTCCCCCAAATTGGTGATGTTTTCTTTATCTTTTTCTAGTATATTGATAGTTATATTAATCATTTTACTTACTATATTAGTATTGCTTTTCTGTTTCTGTTGTACATTTAAGAAAGTATCTATTCCTTGTTTCTGTATATGATTTTTGTTATTAAACATCTCTCTAAGCAAGTGTTTGGCATCTTATTTTGTGGGTGTAAAATACCAAACTATTCTTAATCCTACACACATACACACACACACACACACACACACACACACACACACACACATATAAAATTTCTTCCTTCTTCCTAGATTTCTTCAATGTCTTCATTTTCTTTTAAACAGATATATTCAACCCTCTGCCCTTGGGCCATTAGCAACCCTCAAATCTTATTAATGTGGCATTATTATATTATATAGATTATATTCCTTGGTAATATGGTTACATTGTAGTCATGAAGAAATATTAAATTCTGTATAAAACCTTGACAAATTTTGTTGGATGATGCAGCCTAGAGAGCTAAAAGGTTGAACACTCATGTTTTAAAATATCCCCTTATTCCTCTTTCCTACTCTATAAGCACCAACTCTTCCTCCTATTATCTTTGGGGAGGAGAGAGGAATTATCCCTCTATCCTTTGCTCATTTCTCTTACCTTCATGGGCTAAAGCTGGCGTTATAAGGAAAAGGATCCAGATCCACACCATATCCCCCACTTTGTTTCCAGGTTGAGTGGCCCCTTTAATTGTCATGGGGTATCTTCAGGTTTTTCACCATTGTCTTAGCCAACATCTCTGCTTCCAGGTGGTACTGTTACTCCCTCAGATCTAGGTGGTCTCTTATCCAGGTTCTCTCCCTAAAAGAAGACACACAGAAGGGGAAAAGAAGGGAAGAGAATGCTATAATTATCTGATCTCAATCACAACATAGTGAAATATTATACCAAGGCTCAATATGTTTCCAAGTTTACTTAGGGTCTTAAAAGGGAGTGAACTTACTTTCTTTTGCCAAAGTGAATTCACCTAAACTGGACAAAAATTGGGACTTGCCTCCTTTTTCCTCGATCTTTCTCTTGGTTTAGACCCAAGGTTTATTTTGCCCTATTTCTATGCCTTCGTTTCTTTCTACTCGGTGACATGGAATAAACCTTCTGATCCCATCCCTACTTTTCTAGGGCATAGGGGTGGGATCTCAGTTGATTTCATGCTCATCTGGAAGGAGATATTTTTTCTGACTCTGCCTCTTTGTTGATTTTGACTTTCTTCTTCCCCCACCCCCAACCATCTTTTGAAACCTAGAAGCTCCTTAGCAAGTAAGGGCGCCCGAGTATGGAACTGCCCCCAGTCATTCCTTACTAGGGACACAAAGGGGCCTCTTTCTTTGCTGTCAGACCTGGCAGGCTAAAATGTTTCAGAGAAGCAGTGAAGCAGGAGGGAGGGAGGAATGAAAGACTCTGGGGCATGATGGAAGAGGGGAAGTCATGAACAGAAGTAAGGAGGAGGGGAGGGAGGAGAGACCATGTCGTGCCAAAGCCTACAATGGATTGGAAAAGAAATAGAGATATAAAAATCCCCAAGGGGTGAGGGTGGAGAAAAAAATGAAGATTTCTGGGAAAACAGCGTTTTTATGGCTTCTCTTTTTCATTGAAAAATGTTGAATTTTTTTTAAAGTAATAAGTAAATATTTTAGGAAAAGGTGTTCCTATATTGCTCCCTATTTCTTCCTCTCCTCAATTATTCCTCAAACCTATACAATAGAATAATAACTAGTATATAAATATATACTACTTAAAGTTTGCAAAATTCTTTATCCATTATTAGCTCATTTAATTCACATAACAATCTCGAAAGTAGGTGTTATTATTATCTCCACTTTAGAGATGAAGAAATTGAGACTGAGCAAGGTTAAATGACTTGTCTAGGTCATGAAGGGAGGGAAGATTTGAACTCATCTTCCTGTTTCCACATCTAACAATATCCACTGCACCAGGTAGCTGCTTTTAGGACAAGTATGTACAACAATCTGCTGTATCAGGTTTTTAAACAGGGAAGACAAGTAATTACAATTTGACCTTTCATTGGAAGAGAAGGATTATCTGGAAACCTTCACCATTTAAGAAAGAAAAATTTAGTATATTCTTTGCTTGCAAGGCTTCCTCTTGTGGACTTTTGCTTGGGCAGTTGGTAGCTAACTGCTTGTTCTACATACCAAAAACATCCCCAAATGAAAAAGAACCTATTTGTATAAAAGTTGTTTTTTTTAAGGCAGCTCTTTTTGTGGTGGCTAAGAATTGAAAATCAAAGGGATGCCCATCAATTGGAGAATGACTGAACAAGTTATGATATATGAATGTTCTGGAATACTATTGTGCTATAAGAAATGACAAACAGGATGATTTCAGAAAAACCTAGAAACACTGATATAAATTGATGCATAGTGAAGTGAACAGAACCAGGAGAACATTGTACACAGTTAGCAACAATATTGATTGATGAAGAACTGTGAATTAGAATTAGCTATTCTCAGTAATACAATGAACCAAGACAATCCCAAAGGACTAATGATTAAGCATACCTTCTGTTTCCAGAGAAAGATCTGATGTTAGCTTAAAACAGACTGAAGGATGTTATTTTTAACATGTGATTTTTTTAACTTTCATTCTTTCATTTTTATTTCTTTTATTCAAGTTTTCTTGCACAAAATGACTCTTACAGAAATGTTTTACATAATTGCACTTGTATAATCTATATCTAATTGCTTATCATCTCAGGAAGAGGGAAAGGAAGGGATAGAATTTAGAACTCAAAACTTTAAATAAAAATGTTTAAAAATGGGGGGGGAGAAAATTGGAAAATATATTATTGTCTTCCTAATCAGGTCTCAAGAGGATAAGAATGGAATGAATGTAAGAAGAAGCCAATTATTTCTGGAGAATTTAGAAATCTGGAATTCACTATTCTATTATTTGAGAGGCTCAGGGAGAAATGAGAAAACATGTTAGGTTCAAGATATGATTGACTTTGCTGGTCCTATTTTCTTTAGCCTATAATGAAGCTCAAAAAAGTATGTATTTTTTTTTGTTTTTGGAGAGGCAATGGGAGTTAAGTGACTTTCCTAGGATCACAGAGATACTGTGTCAAATATCTGAGGCCAGATTTGAACTTATGAATCCAGGACCTTTGGTCCATCCACTGGGTCACTAACCAACACACACACACACACACACACACACACACACACACACAAACACACATAAGTTTGCATCTTAATCAAAGTTTTCCTACTGATCTGAATAAAACATATCAAATTATATTTTAAGTATATTTTTTTATCAGTTTACACAACCTGTGTCAAACATACTTGATCTGCTTATTTGAGATTTATATGATGAAATCACTTACCAGCCTGAGCAATGAAGTGAATTTGGTTGCATAAGTATTGGCAGCTAGGTGGTGCTATCATGGTGCAGTCAAGAAATCTCATCTTCCTAAGTTCAAATCTGGGCTCAGACATTTACTAACTGTGTGATCCTGGGCAAATCACTTTATCCCAGTTTGCATCAACTTCCTCAAATATAAAATTAACTGGAGAAGGAAATGGCAAACTATTCTAGTATTTTTATTAAGAAAATCCCAACATGGGGTGGGGCGGGGAGTGTGGGGTGTGATGGAGAGTTGTACAAAATTTAAAAATTACTGGATAAGAAGAATGGCAAACTGTTTATAGTTAACTGTGAGGAAGGAATTACCACAAACATATCTCTACACACTGTAGTTTAAAAGTTACTAAGCTACATTATTATTCCTGCCTCCAAGCAAATGGGGACTTAATCTGAGAGGATGAGTTTCTCTGCAAATTATTCTGAAGACAGGAAAATATGATTTGCAAATATTGTCAGATTAAAGATGCACTTTTCAAAGGCTACTAATATCATTAGACACTGTTTCATTGGACCATTAAAAATTTGGTTAGCTTAAAGGAAGACCATGATGAAGAAAATGGAGTCATTCTTTCCAGTGTTCTTGGCCCAGAGGTGTTACTGTGGCTTCTTAATACCAGCAGCATCACAATAGGCTTTTCCATCACCATCCTTAGAAAAAATTGCAATCAATTAAGAGACTGACTTCATTCATAAAGAAAATGGCATCTGTTAAACCAGAGAGAAAATGAATTAATCTTTCCCAAGAGCAACCTTTTATTCTACAACAGATAATGTGAATCATGTAAATATATTCCAGCAAGGAGTTTGTAAGTGACCACCATTCCATACATCCAGTAATCCTTCCAGAGACTAAATGTGAACAGATAATGACATTTATGGAAGAAAGAATCAAAGGATCAGTGAAGTACCATGCCTATGTGTACTTACAGAAGGATGGGCACAGGTACAGGAAAAGGAATTATAAACTACAGAAAGAGAACAGATAACATTACTGAGTGCATCAACTGTAAAATAAGCAAGGCTTGGCATAAGACTGGGAGTGGTAGTGTATTTTCTTTGCTGACTGGCTATGCAAATAAATGTGAAAGCATCATGGGAGATTGAGATGGATAAATACTGATGTTACTGTAATAGGATGTACATCCCATGGCCTAAACTTGCTTTGTACTGACGTCATGAAATTGGACAGTCTCCAGAAGAGCTACAGAAGTGCAAATGAATTTAGTTACAAAGCAAATCAAAGCTGCTCCTATGGCAGCTGCTGTCTTCAAGAAGGAGCAAGAGGGAAAGAATGCAAAGAACAAAATAGGGATGCAGAAGCCTGAAAAGGGAGGGCTATCCTTTGTGAGTGCTGGCATTGGTGTGTATCGGGACTGAATTATTCTGAATTTGAAGTGATAGAGGTTGTTCTGGTTAGAATTCACAACCATTGGAATGATCTCTGATGTGGTCTAGTGGAAAGAGCAAGGGCAAGGGTGGGAGTGATGTGATGTGGGTTAGGCATTCTTCACCTTTTTTGTGTTCTTACATCCTTTTGATGGTCTAGTGAAGCCTCTGAATAGAACTCCTTCTCAGAATGTTTTATTTCCTATATTCATAATTGGGGAAAAGGCTAGATTTTACTTAGAGATTAGTGGAAATAATGATATATTTTTTTCTCATTTGCTTCTGGATCCTGGAGGTTAATCCACAGATCCCTTGTAGGTCAATGGACCTCAAGGTAAGAAGTCCTGACCATATAATTCTGCAGGTCCTTTCCCTTTCCAAGTTTTATAGCCCTACATCTTTCTAGTTACCCCCTTTTCCTGATGTGGGGAGGAGATCCCTTATGGGAGAGGAGAAAAGTAAGGTTAGCTAAATATCTAAGAAAAATAGCCCTGAATGTGGAGAATCACAAGTCACAAGGGGGGGTTACCTAATTGGATGAGATTGAATTGGATGAGAATGGGCCTGGGACCAGAGAATCCAGGTTAGCTGTTCTAGTTTTAGATGAGATATGTTTTGAGGGATGAACTGTTCCTCCAAAGGATTTTGATGTGGGCAGAGGTTGTGGCTTCAAGAATGGGGTGTCTCTTCTAAAAGAATCACCAAATTGGCAAGGCAAGAGGGCAATCTGGAACACAGGTAAGTAGAGCCAAGAGCAGATACAGAAGCAGAAGACCAAGGAGCTGAGGAAAGAGGTTACCTGACAAAAGGGAAAAAAAAAAAACTTGGAGAGAAAGGAGGAAGATTGTCATTTGACTGACAGTTCTAGGCATGTGTCTTCTGATTTCCATTCAGACTTTCCTGGTTTAAATCTCTGCTACTGTGCTGAGCTTCCCACTTCATGAGCATCTCTTGGACTTGGGGGCTCCCTGAAAACTCTGGCGACTGATCTAATCTAGTCTATGATTTTGCTTGGATTCCAGTTTGGGCCTTGTCCCTTTTTTAAGTGGTTTTCAGTCTCAATTGGTGATCCACTTAATCAGTGATGTGTGTCAAGCCCAATGTGGGGTTGACAAAGTCCCTATTTTAGTCTCCTTCCCCCAATTCTGGTTGCTTATACAATGGCTAAAACTCTACCACCCTTTAAGATCCCTAGCAGAGAGATGCATCAAATCTGGGAGCAGACTGCTGAGGAAATGGCCACAAGCCAGGGGGCATCTGTCACCCTTTGCAACCAAGCAGATGACTCCAGCAGCAGATGGAGTGGTTGTACTGCTTTCTGGCAAGCCTGTGGATACCCTAAATTCTTCTCCTGGGTGGGTTCCTGACCCTGAGTAAGTTGCTTTCACTTGAATATTATTGGTAGCCCCATCCAGTGTAACTTTTATTGTAAATTCCTTCTCCAAGCAGCACAGATTTCCTAAAAAACAATTTTCTCTCCCTTGGAAAAAAGCCCCTTATTGAAAAATGTGGTGGTGGTGGTGGAAGGGTTCTTCTGAAGTTCGAGGAGACATATAACATTCCCCTTAGATCTCAAATTGCCAGTCAGAATATTTCCTAACTCTATGGACACTGTCAGAACTTGATATAGACCATGTACTCTTAACTTAAGTTGTGTTATGGACCTTTCTCAGAATATTTTTAAATGCAAAAAATAAAATATGTTGTATTACAAAGTATATAAATTATATCAAACTATACTTATCAAAAACAATTTTGGGGTAGCTAGGTGGCTCAGTGGATAGTGCACTGACCCTGGAGTCAGGAGTACCTGAGTTCAAATCCGGCCTCAGACACTTAATAATTACCTAGCTGTGTGGCCTTGGGCAAGCCACTTAACTCCATTGCCTTACAAAACCTAAAAAATAAACCAATTTTAAGATCATAGACCTCTGTTTAAAACAAATGTCCAGTTCTTGGGCAGTTAGGGGGTTGGGGGGGGGATAGGGTGCAGTGAATAGAATGCCAGGCCATGGAGTCAGGAAGACTCATCTTCTTGAGTTTAAATCTGGCCTCAGAAACTTATGAGTCATATGTCTCTGGGCAAGTCACTTCACCCTGTTTATCTCAGTTTCCTCGTCTGTAAAATGAGCAGGATAAGGAAATGGCAAACCTCCAATATCTTTGCTAAGAAAACCTCACATGGGATCATGCAAAGTCAGACATTATTGAAAACAACTGAACAACAACAATTCCAGTCCTAGTGAATCAGTTTTTGGAGATGTTAGCTATACCTACACATTCCAGGTCTTTATACCTGTGTAACTCTGGGCATGTCTCTGGGTCTTGTTTTCTTTATCTGCAAAATGAGGAACCGAGTTCTCAGCAGATGAGAACTAAAGTCACTTTCAACACTAAATCCTCTAGTATATTGAATGAGCCCAGTTGGATATGGTGCTGCTGCACCAAGCCCTGTCTTTGGCTGTAACTAAAATTGAGGCAGATGCCCCCCTCCCAGTATTCTCTAGGACTGCCCACCAGGAGTTTAAAAAATGGCAAAGATTCAGAATAGCCGGTGGAATTTAGGTAATCCAGTCTTAAGTTTCCACCAAGCTTGAAGACTGGGCTACCAGTCACCATGGATAGAAGGATTGTAGTACCAGTCTTTCTACCCATGCTGAGACCAACCAAACTTGCTATCCACACCATGGGACAATCTGTTCCTGATATTTAAGCTCCAACTGCTAGGTCCTTGGCTATTATGGTTTTGAACTCTGATGAATTCAACAGCTACTGTAAACTTAATGGTCTTAGTACAGGCACTGATGTCATAGGATCATATATCTAGTCCTAAAAGGAGCCTCACAGTCTAACCTTTTGGTTAAACAAAGGAAGAAATTGAGGCCCCAGGAGATTTAGTCACTTGCCCAGGAACATTCATTCATTCATTCATTCAACATTTATTAAGTGTGGCCACACAGGTAGTAGCTATCAGAGTAAGGAATTAAACCCATGTCCTCTGATGCCATCATACTATATTATACAGAATAAACAAAACGAAACAAAACAAAAAGGTGGTGACCCACAGTGGTTGAGACTTGCCTGTGGCCCCAGAGGTAGATGCTAGGATTATCACCACAGTTCTTCTACTAGACAAAGCAAGTGTCCTAGAAATCCTCCAATGCTCAAACCTACAAAGTTGATGGGACTTCACTAGGGAAAGAATGTGAAATATTCAAACTGCACATATCTTCTAACTCTCTTTTCTTAATATTGGTTAATGCTGCATAATACAAATCTTGCCTATGATTTGGTTCTGTTTCAGCAGTAGAAGTGTGAGTTGCCCCAGCCAGACTTTGAATTAGAGTTCCTTCCTTCATACAAGAATCATCTTGTTTTGTTCAGTACAGCTGAGGCGGAGAAATGACTCTCATGTAGATATTGTATTTGGGTGATAAATTAACCTCAAGATCTAATTCAGACTGATTGGATCAGTACACTGACTAGATCAGAGACAATAGCACTGTGGGAGTTTTGAGCAAAGAGAAGAAGGAAAGGTCCCCTGTCCCTTCCCTTTCAAAGACCCCATATCAATTGTGAAAAAAAAAAAAGAATAACAATTGACTATAGAGTGCTTAATGCTATAGTGATACAAGATTAACATCACGTACTTTTAATACTCAGTCTTATATGAGTTAGCAGAGATGATTATATCCTTCAAGATTCATATAACTTGGTTTAGATATAAAAAGCAGATGAATGGAAGATGATTCTCTAAAGCTTGAATAGTTCTGCATAAATAACAGTCTTTGCCTTATAAATTAGTTCAAAATCTATTAAATCAAGGAAAGGTATCTCACCACAATGACAACCTCATCCATTCCCAATGCCCTTCCCAATACAATGAAACTATGTTTGAACCTTCTTCTGGGTCCATGTTAGAACCATTTCTTTACCAAGGGGAAGAAAAGTTAACTTGAGATGGAGAACACACATAGTTGGGGTTTTTTTTTGTTTTTTTGTAAGGTGATGGGGTTAAGTGACTTGTCCAAGGTCTCATAGATAAGTAATTTTTTTTTTTTTAGGATTTTGCAAGGCAAATGGGTTTAAGTGGCTTGCCCAAGGCCACACAGCTAGGTAATTATTAAGAGTCTTGAGGCTGGGATTTGAACTCAGGTACTCCTGACTCCAGGGCCAGTGCTCTATCCACTGCTCCACCTAGCTGCCCCTCACATAGTTTTTTTAAGGGAGCATAATGGATAAGAAAAATCTACATGGAAATATCCAGGGTGATATTTCAATTGCTGCCTCCATATTGATAATATACTTGCAAAGTTTTCTCAACTTATAATGGCTCTTAACTCTTATTATATCATAGACCTCTATGTAATACATCTCAGAATAATGCATAAAAAATACTTAGACTTAGAAAACAAATCTACTGAAATAGTTTTATGCATACATTACACATATATTACAGGTACATAAATATATAATACATATATAATATATGCATATATTACATAAACATTATATATTAATGTATTATATATATGTGTGTGTGTGTGTGTGTGTGTGTGTGTGTGTGTGTGTGTGTGTGTGTGTGTGTGTGTGTGTGTGTGTGTGTATAAAATGTTCATGTACCTCTAAGTTAAGAACTTTTAGGTTAGAGGGAGGGTTGGTGTCTATTCTCGCAGAACCATAGCAGGACAGCCAGGAGACTTGGCATGTGTCCAAATGTGGTCATGAGCTGGCACAAGAGACCAAGAAGGTAGGGTAGACCACACGTATTGTTGAGATAAAAGGTTAGAGCTTTGACAAGGAAGATTATATCATAGAGTTATTTTGCCAACAACTCTTCTTATCATCCTTCCTGTTTTCTAGGCAGATAGTCTCATCTTGATGCTTCCATTCTAGTCTTTGCTTTCCTACTTTCACTTCACCTTTAAGACTGACTATTCCTAAGAGATTTTGTTTCTTTATCAGTCAGTCAATAAGCATTCATTAAATGACTTCTATGGGCCTCTCACTGTGCTAAGCATAGAGGAAACAAAGAAACCCAAAAGACAATCTCTGACCTTGAGGAGTTCACAGGCTATTGGGTCCAGCTTGGTGTCTGTTTTACAACCCAATTGGATTCTGATTTATATCTCCGAAAGAGTGCTTTTGAGGTCCAATAATTTTCTTATTGATCATTATGTATCTCTTACACTCCCTCCATGTACGTTATATAACATGGAAAATTTTAGTAATGGAGTAGTTTTATGAAGTTTTGGGTTATTTTAACCCTATTTTTTTTTTACAAGCTTCTAACACTTTTATCTTGCTGTATTATTTGTGAAGACAGGACTGAAAAGTGAAAGAAGTAGGTGGTGCACTGAAGAGAATGCTAGGCCTGGACTCTGGAAGACCTGGGTTCAAACCTGATAGTTGTTTGTCCCTTTAATCACTGTCTCAGTTTCCATAATTGTAAAATGGCAATAATGATAGCACCTACCTCCCAGAGCTATCTTAAGGATCAAATGAGGTAATATTTGTTAAAGCATTTATCACAGGATCTAGAACATTGCAGATACTTAATAAAGAATTGTTTCCTTCCTCCTTTACTAGATCTCTGCACAGTTCTAAGGGGATAGAAAATTCTTAAAAAACTCTGGGGCTAAGGTTCAGGTGTGTTAACTTAGGAATATAAGATGACAATGCTCTGGGGATAAAGCAAAGGTTCCCAGTCCATCTCTGAGAGTAGGAAGTTAAATACAGACCAGGGAGGTCTGTGGCCTAAGTCTGAATCTTGGCATTCATGACACAGCATGTCAGTAAAGTACAATGGGAGAAACTAATAACATCAGAGGATCAAAGAAAAAGAACTGAAAGGGACTTTTTAAATGATCTTGTCCAAAGGTTCTTAACCTGGGTTCTTGAGCTTGTTTTTTTTTTTAATTTAGTAACTGTATTCCAGTATAATTGGTTTCTGTTGAAATCCTAATATTTCATTTTAAACCTTTAAAGCTATTTTTTTAAGGTTTTTCACAAGGCAATGGGGTTAAGTGGCTTGCCCAAGGCCACACAGCTAGGTAATAATCAAGTGTCTGAGACCAGATTTGAACCCAAGTACTCCTGACTTCGGGGCCAATACTTTATCCACTACGTCACCTAGCCACCCCCTTTAAAACTATTAATCAGAAAAGGGCTCAATTGTCTTCACCAAGCAGCCAAATTATCTATTTAATACATTTAATAATTTGATACATTTAACAATAATTTAATAAATAAATAATAAATAAATAAAAGCCCATGACCCACTTGCAAGAAGTTAAGAATTCCTAGTCTAGACTGATCCTTGTATTTTACAAATGAAGGAACTAAAAATCTAAAAAGTTAAAGTGATTTGTCCACAGTCCATAGTATTAAACAGGAGAGTCAGAATTTGAATTCTGATTCCCTGATTTCAATTTTATTACTCTTTTCTTTCTATCACACACATTTTTGGTCCTTTTTAAAAACCTAGAGGAGGATCTCTACAAGAAGGAGTAAGATTCTTACAATACTCAGAAATGAAAGAGCAATTTACTCAGTGAGACTGACTGCAATCAGCAGCAGAAGAACCTGAAGGTTCCAGGCCAAGCACAGGGCTCTTTTGTTAGACATTTCTTGCCAATTCTTTATCAAACATCAACAGATCTTGATACCCAACATGGGAGCCCTATTTATTGGTACAGAAAAAAGTTAAATAGAAGACTTCATTAAGAAAGCAGAAGATTTTTGGTATCAGCTAATCAAAACAACTACAAATATCTTGTTCCAAGATTCAAAGGCAGAAATATAATTGATGACAAAGCTATTCTTTCCCTAAACTAGGCTGCAAAATAAGCGATTCACCTTTGATTCATTGTTGGAAAGCTATTTTCCACTGGAACATAATAGACAATGTCCTCAGGTGTTTGGTCAAGGAATGTAAGTTGGGATTCTGCCAAGGAAATCACTTCTATAAGATGGTGCCAAGTCCCTTACAGGACAAAAGACCCTGATTTTCCTTTTTCTCTTTCTCTTTCTTTCTTTCTTTCTTTCTTTCTTTCTTTCTTTCTTTCTTTCTTTCTTTCTTTCTTTCTTTTTCTTTCGTGTGTGTTTCAGAATCTTTTGTGATCCATAAAAGACTGTCTTGTGTTTGTAAGTATTTACATCAATTCAAGAAATGTACTGATTTGTGAAGTAGAGGACTTGCCTCAATACAGGCAAATGGTCAGTTTTCAGAAAGCTAGAAAGACACAAAAAAATAGAGCATTAAAAGAAACAGAAAAGAATGATAGTGATGGCCCAGAAAATGAAGCTGATTAGACAGAGTTTTTATTTTTGTTTGTTAGTAGAAGTAAGTCTAATGAGTTCACTTAGTTTTCATCTTACTAAGAATAATGTGATTTTCTATTTCTGTTTGAAATTGTGAAAAATGCTAAATTAATTTTTTAAAAAACTCTTTTTTTGGCTTTACTATATCTATGGTCTCTTTTGTTCTCATGTTTTTACTCTCATAAAATGGTTTTAAAAAATTGAAGACGATATATTCCTTAAAGTTTAGCAGCCTATGGTATCATTTATAATATTTATTAAAATATGTTAAAGTAGATTCCAATATTAAATGTATAATTACTACCCACATTAACTATGTTTAAATTTTACATAGTAAACCTGACAATTTTATGAACAATCCAATTAAAATTAATATGATTTTTTAAAGTTCCCAAAATTACAGTTATGTTAGATTTATAGAAGGTGCTTTAAAGACACTATTTAAGTCTTTTCCAAAATTTTCAAACAAAATTTTTCTTGACCCAAGGTTTTGAAATTTCTGGAAATTTTGAGATTTGGGATGGAGAGGCTGGAGGCACCAAGAGCATGACTAAGAAAATAGTAATCACAGAAATAATAAACAGCACAATAAATAACCTTCATCCTGGAATTTGCTAATGCTCTCTCCCAAGAAGTCAAGATTGTTGCCTTGATAACACTTTGTTTTCTCTCACACTGTCTCCCTGGGTAGGAGGATACAGGGAACAAGAAAGAGCAAAATGGAAGAAGAGAGAGGTTGGGGTATGGATCAGTGACAAAATTGTAAAGGATAGCCAATAAGTCTAAGCTCCCAAGTCATATTTTCACCCTTAGATTGGAATATGGTGATCCAGAAGAGATACTAGGTTAGGAACTGAGTAGAGAAAAGGAGCAGAGAAAGAAATAGATTTCAATCTAGGAACAGCAAATCTGTGACTAGAAACTGGGCAGGGCTTCCCACCTGTTATCCCTGGCATCAGAGTGGGAAGGTCAGCACCAGAGAGTCATTCCTGAGTCTTTCTTTGGAGCTGTTAAACTCTCAGGAAATTCCTATATAATCCCTGATCAGTGCAGCCCTGAAAGCTTGTAGCTTTTAATCTCCACCTTGAAAAACCTCTCTACAATTCTCTTCATCACTCTACATCCCTCCTCCACAACAGCTCATTTTTAGTAGAGGCCCATGGGGAAGAGTCAGTATCACCCAGGTATAAGACTCATACCTAATTGGGGAACTGATAGAGAGTGAAGAAATAAGGATTTGTTTTTCTTTTGTTTGTGTGTTTGGGGGGTGGGGAGTAGAGGCAGGGTAGGACACTGCCCAGTTCTATAATGTTTATTGAGTCTCAGAGTCTGTCCTACAGCGAGTGTTTCTAACAGTATCCTCAGAGCATCTGTAGACATATGCACCTCCCACTCTCTGAATGGGGGGGCGTAGGGGCAGCTCTTGAGATGTGGGGTGTCTCTCTCTCTCTCTCTCTCCAATCTCTTCCAGCTGAGATCACCATAAACTGACTAAGTGGGTGTGGATGTGGGTGTGACAGCATAGGAAAGTGTTGGGGGGCAGTAAATGTTTGTGAACGAAAGCTGGTGTGAGCTCGTCTATGAATGTCTATGATAATGTGTGAATGTGAAGAGAATGAGAGGTGATAAGTCTTGCAGGACATTATGTATGAGGCTGGGTGTATGTGATGGGCTGTCTGTGAGAGCAAGGGAAGGGGTGTGTGTGTGTGTGTGTGTGTGTGTGTGTGTGTGTGTGTATGTGAAAGCATGTGGCTCTGTGGTAGATGAAGGGAACCCCAATGCTTGTGTTGTATGTGTCTCTGGCCATGCATCTGAATTGATGTCTCAGAAGAGTAGCCTTCACAAGCAAAAAATCCTCCCCGCCATCTCCTTTTCCTCATTCAATCTGGATCCACCTGTGTTCTCAGAGGAGCCTGAGCAGATAAAGCAAGTTGAGACCAAAGGAAATAGGGGGAATGTATGGTTTAGTTGCCCCTTCCCCATTTCTGCCCTGGTTTTGCCCCAGTGTTCCTCACTGTTCCTCAGTTTTTCTACTCATTGTTTTGAGACCACCTCACCCTGGACAGAAGAAGACATCAAGGCCTTTTTTGGTCTTACTTTCCTTCCTCTCACCATCCATCCTTAATCCTTGGACATCATAGGTATTTGCCATGTTTCTCCCTGGACATCAAACTGGAGTGTGCCAGACTCCGTCTAACATCAGAATGCCCTCAGTCCTGAGGGCGGGTGCCTCTCAACCTTGACTTGTTCACCACAGACAATCTCCAAACATATCAATACCCATCCCACCTCAATCCCTCTCCCCACATCTCAGACCTGCCCTTACAATCCTCCAGCCTCAGAAGCAGCCCTCCACTCCTCCATTTCCTCCTGAGTCAAATTTCCCCCGAAGGGTGGAACCAGCTGGGTGGGAAAAGACTTAGCCCAGACTTTCTCAGCCTAATAATGCCAGGGCCATTACAACATGAACTGTGCTGCTGGGCTCCTGCCACCTCCCCCAGGGGAAGGCGGGCACAGGGTGCCAGGGTGTTGGGTTGCCAAGGTGGGGTGGGATGAGCCAAGCCAGGAAGAGAGGGGAGTGGAGCTGGGGTGTGGACAAGGCAGAAGACTATAAAGCTTAAGTTTTCAGCTTGTGTTGGGGATGCAGAAGCTAAGAATCAAGTCTGACCTACTCAACCTTCAGGGTTGAAGGAAGGAGGGGACGGGTGGATTGAGTAGGGGGACCACATAGGATGTATGGACGAGATCAACCTCCCCCCAGCACACACACACACACACACACACACACACACACACACACACAACCCTCTACATTTCAACTCAGCCCCCCCATATATACACAAACACTCACATTCACACACACACACCCCCTCTACATTTCACTCGCCCCCCCATACATACACAAACACCCCCCTCTATATTTCACTCAGTCCCCCCATACACACACACACACACACACACACACACAGCCCTCCACATTTAGTTCCACTCAGGAATAGATGTCCTGACTCAGAAGAATGGGGGAGGGGACAGAGGGGGCTCTGGTTACAAGTTCTCAGTCTCCCCCTCTCTGAGGTCCCCGCACCCTGCTTTGGAGTGAGACGGAGGAAGAAGGGGCTGCACCCTGGGAAGCTGAAAGAGGAGGGAAGAATCGGGAGGCTCTTTGGCTGGCGGCGGGGTGGCAACCCTCTGCACAGGTGGCCCCGGCCCTCTCCCTCCTGGCCCTGCAGGGCAGCCACTCCATCTCCAAGCAGAGTCTTTTCTCCCCCTCCACGCCGTGGGCCCTTCCCTTCCCGCCTGGGAGTCCCCAAAGCCCCGGGTACCTGCAGCTCTCCCGGGAGGGCAGGGCGCGGGGTTCCTCCGGGCACTGCCCACGCCCTCCCCCTCGGCTCTGGGGCCGGAGCCCCGTCTTCCCCGAGTCCTCGAGGGGCCACAGCGACCCGCCGCGACCAGCAGCTCCGAGATGCCTTGGCGTCCCTGCCGCCGGGAGTTGGGAGTCGGAGTCGGGCGCAGAGGCGGGTCCGGGATCCGAGCGGAGAGGAAGGCTGGGCACGGGACGGCCCCTCCTCACCTTCGCCGGAGCTCGGTCCCGGCCCCTAGTCCGGGTCTGGTCCCTGCAGCCCGGCCCCCGCCCCTCTTGGACCCCTCCCACTGCGCCCGCCCTCTCTCCGAATTCTTCTCCACCCCTTTGCCCTGCCTTCCACTCTCTCCCGGGCTGTAGGAGGAGGTCCTCCCAGCTCGGCTGCCTCTCCTGCTGGGTGGGGGCCAAACTTCGTGCAGAGCCCTCCCCACCCTCAGGAGACGGGGTCCGAGATGGGCAGAACGCCGCTCTGCCCTCCCCTAACCCCCGCCGCCCCCGGGCAGGTGGCACGCAGGGGGCGTGGAGTGGCTTCGGGCATCTAGCCGAGGGGGCGGGTGGGAGGGACGTTGGCAGCCTCTGCCTAGAAGATCCCGCCGGCTCCTGTTCCAGACCTGCGGGAATCCATGGGTGGAGCGGCCTGTTGGAGGGGTCCGGAGGAGCAGGGGCGGCCAAGGGCAGAGATCCTCATGGGGAACCCCTCTCTCCCTTCAGCTCGACAGCCTGCCTTGTGGGCGGGCATCCTGGAGCAAAGCTGACAGTCTAAGGGAGACCGGTTCCACAAAGGGTGTTCCCAAACCCCAACAGTGTCCCATCACCCGCGTCTCTTTCTTCCATAGGCTTCACTTCCCCTTTTTGAATTCTCTTCATTTTATTTAGCTAGCTTAGATGTGAATGAATAGGCAGAGCAGGGACCTGGAAACCGGGGTGAAGAAGACGACTGGGAATCGGAGTCAAAGTGAAGAGAAAAAGTTGAGGGCAGCTTTGAAGGCATGTTGGGGTGGGGTTGCGAGTGGGGAGCAGGCCCAGAGGATGAAACTGGGCGAGGGAGGAGCTTATTACTGATCTAGGCTAACTCTACCCATCTTCTCTTTTTCCCCGTGTCTATTCTCTAAATTGGAGTCCTGGACACCACAGAGCTTTTCCACTCTCCATCCTGGAAATGGGGGCAAGGAAACCTGGAAAATGAAGCCTAATCTGTTCTGAGGACAGGCTGTGACGGGGCAGAAGCAAATTCTTGAAGCTATCTGCTTCTATCTCACAGTTAAAGATAAGGATGACGGAAGGAACACCTAGCTGGTATTAAGCAGAAGTTATGAAGAGAATGGGAGAGGAGAGGACATCAGAAGCTATCTTTCTCTGAGGTCCAGAGATAGTAGATTTTCTATTTTTATAATTCTTTTGCAGTCATTCTCTTGCCAGTAATAGACCTTCCCCTGACATCCTGCTACCACCTGCTGGATGCTCCAAGGAACAATACCTAACAGGATTTCCTCTAGCTTCTCTCTTGAAACTTTCAAACCCTTCATCTCTTATCCTCATCTACTTCTTTTCATTCATTTATTAATTCAACAATTTAATGTCAGTATTTCAACAGATTTGTCATTTTGGTGTGGATATCTTTGCTTTGAAGAACTGTGATCAATAGGCTTCCATCATCTACTGTGAATCACATTTAACCTCTCTCATAAATTTTTCATGGAAAGAAATGAGCCTCTAGGTCTTTACAGGGATATCAATGCAACATATAGATTGTTAATCTGTTATTCTTTTCTTTTGTTTGTTTTTGCAAGGCAAATGGGGTTAAGTGGCTTGCCCAAAGCCACACAGCTAGGTAATTATTAAGTGTCTGAGATCGGATTTGAACCCAGCTACACCTGACAGGTGCTTTATCCACTACACCACCTAGCCGCCCCTAATTTGTTATTCTTTCACTTCACTATGTGACCCATCTCAACTATGTCATCACCCATCTCTTGAATGATATCTTTTAGTGAATATTTATGCCCACAAAACATTGCTGGTTATATGGTACATTTTTGTCAATTACAAACCAATGGGGAGGAAACAGCCACTGTTTAATAACTGAGAGGCAATATTGCACAATAGAATGAGTGCTGAATCTGTAGAAGACTTAAATTCACCCACACCCTGTCTCTGCCACTTACTACTTATTTGATCTTAAGTTACTTGATCTCTCTTGGTCTCAGTTCTCATCTATATAAATTGGGGGGTTGGTATAGATGACCTTAAAATTCACCCCTTCAATTTCTAAATCTGTGAACTCGCAGCCCTCATCAATATTGGTTATTCAAAACTGACTAAAATATCAGTGCTCTTCAATGAAAATTAAGACTGAAAGAATTTGGGACTTGTCCAGGGCCATACAACCTATAAGTATCTAAGGCTTGAATCAAATGCAAGTCTTTCTGACTCCAAAGCCAATACTTCACAATTTTAAATGCCCTCTTCAGAAGGTCATGTAATCTAAGCCATCTTGGAAAAAGAATATCCACCATGACAGACTAGAAAAGTGGTCATTCATTTGTTTCCAAGAAAAAAACACAACACCTAAGATTGTTCATTCCATTTTAGAATGCTCTAATTGTTAAGAACTTCTATTATACAAGTCTAAATTTATCTCTTTGCAATTTCCAACCTATTATCCCATTTTTTGCCTTTCAGGAGCCCAGTAGGATTGATCTGATCACTCTTTAATGTAACAGTTCTTTAGAGGCAGCTATCATATTTGCTATCCTTCAGGCTAAACAGTCCCAGCAATTTCAACCAATTTTGAAAGATTAGCAGAATGGCCTGTTATTGATTTGCTTCCTTCTAGGACCTCTCCAGATTATCAGTATCTTCCCTAAACTGTGGTACCCAGGACTTGACTTAAGATGTCTGCTTTGAGCTGAGTACAACAAACTTGGTATTTTCCTTGTTCTGCATCCTATGTTTCTTAATTGGACCTCAGCCACCATTAGCTTTTTTGCTGCCAAACAAGCATTAGCTTTTTTAATGATGATTCATATTGAACTTTCACTTAAAAACTCTCAACTCTTTTGGATGAACTGCTTTCTAGCCCCATTCCCTCATCTTGTATGTGTGGTGGAGAGGGGGTGACCAGCGTTTGAACTCTGCAGCAACTTGACCTTTGTAGACCTTAGTTTCCCATCTGTGTGTAGGGGGTTTATCAGGGGAGTTCCCAGATCAGCTTGCTGAGTTTACAGGGCGGCAAACCTTTATTCTGAACTTTTGAAAGTCGCTCCTTATGGCAGGTATTGACATGCCCATCTGAATCTTTTTGAGAAGACTTAAGATACATGATTAAGTTTCATGGATTGGGGATGCCCCCAAGATGACTAATTTGGTTTGGAGACGCCCTTTGGCACCTCTTGAAGGATAGGTTTTGCTAGCTGGGGCTGCCTACTGATTAGATTGTACTCTTGGAAAGGCATAATTGTTTGGAAGAAACCATCTTCTCTGTGTTGGGCTTCTTGTGATGGACTTCTTTTTGTCACTTTTCTTCTAGAGAGAACAGCAGGTGGTGTTGCCCCAGTCCATACAACAACTATTAATGGTTGCCTTTAGGCAAGAACTCATGAAAATCTCTATGTTTCCCACCTGTCATTTCTGAGAGGAGGGTTCCTGGATTCCTAGCTACTTTTTTCTTTTCATTTCTTTTCATTTTCTAAAAAATAGGCCCAAGAAAAGGGAATTTAGATTAGACTTTCTCAGTTAAAGAGAGTACTAGCAAGGACAGTGATGGAGGGCTGAGACTTCCTGGAGAGGCACTTGGTAGAGGTAGACATATGTTTGATTTTCTGTCTAGGTCAGAAGACTCTCAAACAATGTTTTGTTTTGTTTTCCTTCCTGAATGTTAGTCTCCTTGTTATGGAAGAGGGAGGGGAATCTATTGCAACCTTGGAGTTGTTTCACAGATTATCCTAAATGTAAAGAGTCTGAAAGTTTAGTCTTCTATTGAAGGAAAAGGAATTTCCAAGGCACTAAAAGTTTCACTAATTACTGAAAGTTTTAGTATTTAGTTATTTTTTGTTGAAAAAAAAGAGGAATTTATTGAGCAGCATACCCTCTTGTAGGGAAGAAAACTATTGTACAGATGCCTGACTAGTAAGGAACCCAATAGTAAAGAACTAAAGTAATGGAAAGGGGCAGGAGACGAGGGACATGTATTTTGTGCTTCACCATTTTAGTAAGTTATTTGGATAAGATGGTTCTGATGGCAAGGGAAGTTGTCTATCTAGAAAAATCTAGTGCATTTTTCTTCTGAGGAAAAACAAACTAGATGTATATATATATAGTTCATGACTTAAGAATTTTAGAAACCTGTAAAATGATAATGAGAAGATCAGTTAGGTGGCACAGTAGTAGCATCAGCCCTGGAGTTGGGAGGACCTGAGTTCAAATCCAGCTTCAGACAATACTTAACTGTGTAAACTTGGGCAAGCCACTTAACTCCATTGTCTTACCAAGAAAAGTAGTGAATGAGACTCTGCGGTATCACCTTCTCCCTCTCAGATTCTTGCCAATATGACAAGAAAGGAAAATAATCCATGTTGGAGGGTATGTGGGAAAACTGGGACACTAATACATTGTTGGTGGAGATATGAACTGATCCAATCTTTTGGAGAGCAATTTAGAATTATATCTAAAGGGCAAAAATAAAATGTGCACACCTTTTGTTCCAGCAATCAGACTGACTACTGGGTCTGTATCCTGAAGAGATCATGCAAAAGGGTAAAAATCCCACATGTACAAAAATATTCATAGCAACTCTTTTTGTAATGGAAAGGAATTAGAAATTGAGTGGATGCCCATCAATTGGGGAATTGCTGAACAAATTGTGGCATATGTATGTGATGGAACATTGTTGTTCTATAAGAAATCATGAAGGGAGGGATTTCAAAATAGCCTGGAAAGACTTGCATGAATTGATGCTGAGTGAAATGAGCTGAACCAGAAGAACATTATGCACATTAACAACAACATGGGGTTATCATCAACCATGATGGACTTGTTCATTTCAGAGTATAATAATCAAAGAAAATTTTAAAAGACTTGTGATGGAAAATACCATCCATATCCAGGGAAGGAACTATGAAGTTTAAATGTAGACCAAAGCTTTTTATCTTCAATTTTTAAAAGTTGTCTTATTATGTCACTTTTTTTCTCTCTAATGTTTTCTTTCTAATTCTTCTCTCATAACATATTCAATATCAATCTCTGTTTTAGCATGGTTATAAATATAGAGCTTATATTAGATTGCTTTCTGTCAGGGAAGGGGGAGGAAAGGAAGGGAGAAAAATTGTATAACTCATAACCTTGCAAAAAAAAAGATTGGTAAAAACTATCATTGCGTGTAGTTGGCAAAACAAATAAAATATCTTTTTAAAAAGTGAATGAGACTAAATGAAATGGGGGAGATAATACTGATAATTGATGATCTGTTTGCTATATTTATGACATGATTTGATACATTTCTTTATGAGTTTTTTACACTTTCTGTATCTTCTATGAGATAAAATGAATTGTTCATTAGCCAGGCTCTGCATTAACTTGAATATTTCTATAGAAGTGGGTGGAATCTTGTTACTATTAGCATTATTCTGAGATTTATTAGAGGAAATTCTTGGGCTAATAAGGGAGAAAGAGGTAGTGATTTAGGATGGGAGTAGTCCCTCAGTTCGACTTTGTCTATGTTAATACAATATGGGCTACATATCACATGTAAAATGAGGAGGTTTATCTATATGAGTTCTACATGAGGTCTTCTATAGTTCTACATCTATGATAATAGGTTGACTCCAACATTCTAGGCCACTAAGATCATCATGAATCACCACTGTCATCTAACACTTTAACTATTCCTCTTGGCTTTATCCCATTTTAAAATTTGATAAGTACGTCACCTTTGCCTTAACACAAATCATTGTTTACAATATCAAATAGAACAGGACTAAGCATATCTTTGAGGTTACTTCTTCCTGTTCCACATTATGCCATTTTTTATTACACTTTGGATCTAGTCATTTAATTAATTCTAAACGAACTTATTTATCATCCAGCCTTCATCTTTCCTATGAGAATGGTAAGAGAACTTTTGTCTAATGTTTATCTAAGTTAGGGAAAACATATTTATAGCATTCTTCAGACCTACTAGTCTCATAATTATCAAAAAAGAAAATGGAATTATGTTATCTTGATCTGTTTTCAATGACATCATGCTAGCTCTTCATGATCACTACTTCCTTTTCAAGAAATGTTCACTAGAACACTTTTATTAATGGTTCAGAATTTTGCCAGAAATTGAACCCAAGTTCAATCTCACCTGGAGTTTGCTGATTCTCTTTTCACTTTTATAAAAATTGCAATAATATTTGTGTATGAAGATCATTCTGCTTGGTGAGAAAAAGAGAAAGAAAATAAAATTTTGGTATTTCTGCTTTCTTTTCTTTCATCTGTCTCTACTGAATCACATACTCAGAGCAGGAATTGTGTTGCTTCTTTGTACTTCCTCCTTTACTCAATATGATTTTTAAAAACCCCAAACACTATGCTGTCTTTATTATTCTTTGACAAACTCAGCACTTTTTTGAGCTTAGTACTTTTGACAATAATCTTTCCAAAGTATTTTGCAGTTTTGCTTTTATATTCATCTTCCATCATTTGTTTTTCTTCTATTTTCTTTACACATCTTTAAAAAAAACTAAATAAATTGCTCAATTAATTTCTTTTGCAACCCTGTAGGTCTCCTTAAACAACCCATCTTGTTCTGTTTCAATTTCCTTTTGTGTCCTCAAAATTTCATTCCTGAATGCTTTCCATTCTTTCTCAGCTGACCTGTCTTCTAGAATTTTAGTCTATGGGATCTGACCTATTCTTTTCTTGATGAATTTGAAATCTACTCTCCTGAAATCTATAATCCATGTGACACTCTACCTGCATTTCTTCTCCTTTTCTGTCACCATATTCCAAGATGGAATGGTAACTTTCCATTAAGGTATCTCCCATGTCCACCCTAGCAATGAATTCCATCTTGATGAGAATTGGATCTAGAATGATAGTGATGCTCATTGTTCTTTCAACCTTTCAAAGGATAAAATTATCATAAAAACAGAAGTAAATACTCATTTCTTTGCTTTGATGACAGAAAAAGAGAAGGATAAGATAGTCACAGAGAAAGAGGAAAGGGGAGAGAGAGAGGGAGAGAGAGAAGAGACATAAATGACAAATAGAGACAGAAAAAGAGAGGTTCTAGTGGTTGTGAGGATAAAGAAAATACATGTAAAGAACTTTTTAATCTTTAAGGCTCTGTGAAGATTTGAAATCCTATGGATATAGGTGGTGCAGTGCATAGAGCACCAGCCCTGGAGTCAGGAGGACCTGAGTTCAAATACAGCCTCAGACACTTAATAATTGCCTAGCTGTGTGACCTTGGGTAAGTCACTTAACCCCATTGTCTTAAAAAAAAGAATGCAACAAATCCTATGGATTTGTAATTTAATTGGTAGAGAGAGCACTCAGGTGAGGATATTTCCTCAGCTAGAGCAGGTAGGCAACCTTCTCTGCAATGTACAGTCTCAGAGGATTGGCTAGGTGGCACAGTGAATAGAGTATCATCTTGCAGTCAGAATCTGAGAATGAAACCAGCCTTAGATACTGGCTGTGTGACCATGAGCAAGTCATTTAACCCCACTTACCTCCAACACACACACACACACACACACACAGGCCACCACCACCACCACCACCACCACCACCACCAGTGCCACCACCATACCTCAATACCAAATATTAAGAGATTATTAGATGTCTTCAAAATCTACAGAGAGTGTGTGTCAGAGACATCACTGGAACTCATACCTCTTGTTGCATGTGTTGTTTTTCAGTCATTTTTCAGTTGTGTCTGACTCTTTGTGACCCCAAACATTTTTCTTGGAAGAGATACTGGAATGATTTGTCATTTCCATCTGGCTATGGAACCTGATCTTTATCCCCTAAGTCACATTGTTGTGATTTTTATATTTGAAAAACTGAAGGTCTCTGTCATCAAGTACTATATAATAGTATTGTGCCAAGTTTGGAGTCTTTTTTCCAAGATTCATCATGAATGAATAAATGAATGAATGAATGAATGAATGAATGAATGAATGAATGAAGTATTTACTAAATGATTGCTATGTGTAGAGGCACTTTCATTAAGAACTGGGCATTCACACAGAAATGAAAGATAGTTCATCTTCTCAAGAAATTTACATTTTATTGGGATTAGAATATTATCTATTTCCTCCTATCTAGTTGATCTGATAACAATACTTTTAGTACTTGTGTTTATTTTCACTGAATGCTCAAACTCCTTATAGAGCTTATATTTTCTCATGAAATTTTGTCCTATAATATAACATTCTTGTCTACAATCTTCTACTTCCACTCCTCTTTTATCAGTACAGTTCCTTTTGAATGGTCTACCCTTCCAGATCCATGTTTCAATCTTATATTCCATCCCCTCATATCTCAGAGATACCAATAAGGTCAGATTACAAATTTTAGCACAATTGTTTGATATCTATGCAATATTCATTTGTATATAGTCATCTTAGCAATAAAAGAATAAAGTCAGGGGCGGCTAGGTGGTGCAGTGGATAAAGCACCGGCCCTGGAGTCAGGAGTACCTGGGTTCAAATCCAGTCTCAGACACTTAAGAATTACCTAGCTGTGTGGCCTTGGGCAAGCCACTTAACCCCATTTGCCTTGCAAAAACCTAAAAGAAAAGAACAAAGTCATTTCTTCTACTTAATTTTTAATTTCTGGGCATCTTTATTAATATTTTTCTTGCAGTGTATTCTACTCTTTATAGTATGTAACTCAGAAGCTCTAGACTCCTGATAGTTTTTTCTCTTTGTTCTTTTAAATTTTTAAGCACTTATTAGATTTGAAGGACTTCAGGCAAGCCCATTTTTCTTTTTTATTAATGTTTTTTAACTTAATTTCTAAAAAGATTCCTTGTCTCTACCTTCCCCACCAAATTAGCCTTTATAACAACATTTTTAGAAGAAAATAATAAAGCATTCCAACAAAAGCAATCAATATAAAGATCATATCTGATAGTATAAACAGTATTGGATGCCCACAACTCACTTTTTTTTCTTTTTGTGAGACAATGGGGTTAAGCAACTTGCCCAAGATAATTTTTAAGTGTCTGAGGACAGATTTGAACTCAGGTCCTCATGATTCCAGGTCTGGTGCTCTATCCATTGCCCCACCTAGATCCCTCCTACAACTCACTTTTGAAAGAGAAGCAAAGTAGATTTTTTCAGATATTTTGGGGGACCAAGTTTAGTCTTTATATTTTCTTTCTATTTATATAGTGATTTTATATATACATATATTCATTTTCTTATTCTCCTTAGTCTGTTTTTCATCTGTTCATATAAATTTTGCCATGCCTCTCTGAATCCTTTGTATTCTTCATTTCTTATTGTATAACAATGTTACTTACATCACAATCTTGTAGCACAGTTTGTTTAGCATACCTTACTCAGTGGACACCTATTGTCTTACTACAAAAATACTTTTGAGTTTTTGTTTGAATCATTGATTTTTTTTGCATGCATGGAATCTTAATTTCTGTCTTTGTTCTTCTTAACAGTGGTAAATATGGGTAAAATTAATTGAAAATTTTAGTCACTTTTTAAGGACATGGTCAAAATGCTTTCCAAAATAATCAGAAAAATTCATAACTTCACCATCAGGGTATCATTTTATCTGTCTTCTTGGGGTTTCTCCAACAATGATGATTTCTATAATTAGTCATCTTTGGCAATTTGGAAGATGTCAGGGGATCCCAAGAATTATTTTTTATATTCTTATAACTAGTATTTTGAAGCAGTCTTTTTACATATTTGTTAATAGTTCAAAATTCTTCACTTGAGAATGATCCTTTGACTACTTGAAAATATGTAGCTTATTTTGATAGTTCTTTTTTGGTATATTCTATCTCTTACCAATATGCCCATTTTTCCATTATTTTAAACTGTGGTCCAGAAATTCAAAACCCATCTTAGATGCCATCTTATTAGCAAGTTACTTGCCTCCTTAATTCATTTTAAAGAGTTCACAATAAATAAAACAATGAAATGTATTATATTATTTTATTCATCTATAAAACAACATGGTTGGACTAGATCTCTAAGGACTTTTCCTTCCAACTTTAAGTTTCTATGTTCCTGTGATTCAGAATATACTACATTAGAGATATTCAAGCTTTGATAACCTATCTTTAGTGAATAAGAAACAGAGATAAAAATGACTGATCCAGCTCCCATTTGTCTATCCTCATGATTTGAAATTCATTTTTCAGATCCTGTAGCTTCCCCCCCTTGAGTTTCTCAGTTCAACAAATATTTATTGATGCTTATTTACAAATAGGTTTGACTTTTTTGAGTCAGAAGACCTGAATTTGGATTTCCATCCTTGATACTTGTTAACCAAGAACAGACTATTTCACTTCTCTGGATATTTGTTGCTTCAACTATTAAAAAAGGATGGGATTACTAATGTATATAGAGCACTTTCTAGATCACAGAATTATTGGAGTGAAAGTGCTTTGTAAGCCATCATATGCTATATCAATGTCCATTGCTATAAGAATGGGAATGAGAGAACATTTATTAAGTGCTCACTACAAACCAGATATGTGCTAAGGAAGTATTTTACAGATATTATCTCATTTGATCCTCACAACAACCCTAGGAGGTAGATGTTATTATTGTCCCTGTTTTTCAGGCACCCTCTCTTCACCCACCTGGCTCTGGGGAGGCAGCTCAAAGTAGTCTTCTTGCTTTGTTCACAGACAAAAAAAAAAGGAACAACAAAAGGGCAGCTTACCTCCTTTCTGTGTCCATTGTTTGGGCTCAGCAATCCCTGAGTTAAAAGTTCTTTACACTCTATGTCATCTTTACATAATATAAACTTTTGGTTATATATATATAGCCTACCTTGAGCTTCAACATGGTCACTTATAGGGACATGTGGTGAGGGGGGTGGCAGGTAAGGTAGAGCTGAGCCTCACCTTTGATTAAGAAGGGTTGAATGCCTTTACCTGAGCTCTGTCTCACCTGCCTCCCCCTCACCACATGTCCCTGTCACTCAGATTGAAAACAGTTAGAGAATATCTGGAAATGGTTCAATGATTACTCCTTACAGACCAGTCCATCACCATTACATAGATAAAGCATTTTTCAAGCTTTAAAGTACTATATAAATATTAGACATTTTTACCATCAAAATTGTAAGTAATACAATCTTATGCAATGTGATTTCTTTCCACAGAACTAACCTAAAACTGTTCTAATCAATGTTTCCAATGACCTCTGGAAAAATTCTCAATGTGTCTTGTGTATAGGATTTGAAAACCCTTTTTCTCTACAACTGAAAAACCCCCATCAAATGTAAACTAAGATTTAAAAACGATAATTTTTTAACCAACAGGCAGTTTTAGGTGTGAACTAAAAACATCAAAAACAGCTTCATTGAAAAAATGTTTATATTCATGGAATTCAAGCATAAAATAAAGCAGCAAAAGCTAAATATACAATACAGACACTTCCCAGCTCTATTAGCTGCATGTTCACTGAAATAGAAGGTAAAACTATCTCCATCTTTTCTTACAATATATGTCATAGTATACCCTTTATGATGCCCATTATATATTCTTTACCATAATGGTGACCTTTAGAATTCAGTTCTTGTGTAATTAATTCAAGAAAGGTATTTAAGGCTCTAAGAAAGAATGATTGTGCTTGAAAGGAAATCAGTCTTTTTCTGTTTTGTTATTGTTTTTTTTTACTTCTATGAACTCATTTCTTCACATGTGACTATAGATAATATTAGTCCTTGATCATTAAAAGACTGAAAAGGGAAAAGGATCCAATGTGCATACATTCTATAATAAAGGACCAGTGAATACCTAATGAAGGTGTAAGCAAAGGAAATTCTATTTCCAAGATAACATATAGGAGAAATAGGAGATATTTGAGCATGTGACAATATGAATAATTTTCATATATTTCACTTCATTTTTCTATTGCTGTCAGGGGCCCTATGATCTAGTTTGAAACTTTGATGTCATCTTTATATTTTTATTCTTGCTTTCTCTATATTAAATCCCATAATTTCAAGCTTCCTCTCTAAGCTCACAGCTACTGGACCATCCTGGGCCATCCCCAGTGTCCTTGATCTTGTCTTGCAAGTGGACTTTGATGACTCAAGAGGAGAGAGAGTGAGACTGATGACTGTGCAATTCAGCCTCACTTAAATCCAATTCATGCACAAGTCAAAACATCACTCTTGTATGTCATTGATCATCTTCAAGAATGAAGGACATAAAACAACAGCAGCAACAATATGTTAAGCCCACATCACCTTTCCAATGAACTACAGCAAGAACTGCCTTTACAGTTTTCTAAAGACTTCATCTTCACACTATTCCAGTACACTCTTCACGTAGTTGTTAAGGTACTTGCCCTGAAGTGTCAGTCTGATTCTATCACCTTCCTCCTCCATCAGCAGTGTCCCCCATTGTCAGAGGATTAAATATAAACTATTGCTTGAGGTTAAGAAGTTAATGAGAACCTGATGCCTCCCTACTCTATAGTCTTATTCTTACTTCACTCCTCACATTCTGAGTTTTCTTCCCAGAAAGTTGTCTTTCTTTTAAAGTCTGTTTAATTGGTGGCTATTCCTTGTTCAGTGGCCAATTCTCTTTGATGCATTCTGTTCCCCTTGCTGCCACCACAGGGGCAAAGGAATACTATGTCTTCTCAAAGGAAAATGTCTTTTGGTACTTCACCAGCACATGATCCATAAGAAGGAGCCCATGCTTCTTCTATAAATACAAGTGAGTTGGAGTCCAATTATTCCCATCAGACAGAGTTTGTAGAAAGAAATACAATCTCTGATTGAAAGATCAAGGAAGATTTTATGGCAAATATGAAATCTGAGCTGGATCTTGAAAGATGAGTAGAAGTGGAGTGAGAATAAACCAGATGTAAGGAGTGACTTGAGCAAATCAAAGCAATTCATAAACCATGGAATATTGAGTATTCCTGTTAGTGTATCGTGTGTTACATGACAAAGAGGTAGATAAAGTTGGAAAGGCAGGCTAGTATTAGCTATTTATAGAGTGGAGGGTTTTGATGTCTGATATTTTCTGGTAAATGGTCAAAATGTCTGTAAGCATTTCTTCTGATGAGTTGGGTAAATAAATCATAGCATTACAATTATATTAATAATGTGTGATTTTTATGCACAAAAATTGATTTTTATGTTTTATTAATTTGGAATCATTTTTAAAATTAAGTAACATTTATGGTTCAGTTGATGATATGGAAAGGTATGGAAGAAGGAAACTTTTTCTTATTTCTTACTTGATCAAAAAGTTCAAGGATTTCCAATTGTTCACTTTGTGTTTGCCTGACATTCTTCCTACAACACATTAATTACCTGGGGAAAACTTTTCTAAATCGAGTCCCACCCCCTCCCCAAGAGATTTAGAAGGCAGGTTCCTTACAGGCAAATAAAGTCCTTTATGATCATAATGACAAGTTAGCATTTATAATCTGCACTATTTATAATAACCTGCTATATTTAAATCCTTACATTATCTGCCATATGTCTATTTATGATAAATACACTTTGGTAGTAACAAATGTATTATCCAAGTATGTTATTTAGTCTCCTTGCCAACCCAACAGTGAATAATTTTATGTTTCAGTAAAGAAGAATCAGAGAATTGCAAAGTTAAAAGGAGCATGAGAATCTGACTTTCTGACTCTTAACTGAAAAAAGTATCTTCTACTATGTAGAAGACAAATGGACATCAAACCTTAGCTGAACACCTCCAGTGTTGAGAACCCATGACTTCTCAAGATAGACCATTGTCCTTTGATTTGCTCTACTTTTAAAGGAGGTTTTCCCTTTCATCAAGACTAAATGTTTCTCTTTGCAACTTTTACCCACTATTCCCTGTTCTGTTCTCTGGAGTCAAGTAGTGCTACTATTTAATCACATTCCATAGGACAAACCCTTTTATCTTCCTGAAGTTTTCCCTTCAGTATGCATCCCTGCCACATCCCACTGGCCCTCATATGGTAAGAACTCAAAGCCATTTATCATTTTGGTCTTGATTCTCTACAGGTATTAAAATTCTTCCTAAATTATGTTGTCAAGAATTAAATACAATTCTACTGATGCAATCCAAACAGGGCAAAGGACAAGATTATTTCCTATCCTGTTATGAATCTTACTTTTGGATGTTTTGACTTTTTTGGCTCCAAATGAGCTTACCTTACACTAAACACCATGAATCTTTATTTTTCCCAGATTAACTGCTTACTAGTCATGTTAGTGTGATAGATAGGATTCTGGGACTGGAGTCAGAAGGACTTCTCTTCCTGAGTTCAAATCTAACCTCAGATGTTTACTAACTAAAGTACCAAAATCACCCCAAGCTAGTAATTTAACCCTGTTTGCCTCAGTTTCATTATCTGTGAAATGAGCTGAAGAAGGAAATAACAACCCCCTCTCTGTCAATTATATATATATATATATATAATATATATATATATATATATATATATATATATATATATGTATATTTCCAAGAAAACCCTAAATGGGGTCATGAAGAGTCAAATATGACTTAAAAATTACTACCCAGATTGTGAAACTGATTTTTTTTTTAAAACAAGCATAAGACATTTATCCTTATTAAATTGACTCTTTTTTTTAGGTTTTTGCAAGGCAAATGGGGTTAAGTGGCTTGCCCAAGGCCACACAGCTAGGTAATTATTAAGTGTCTGAGACCGGATTTGAACCCAGGTACTCCTGACTCCAAGGCCAGTGTTTTATCCACTACGCCACCTAGTCACCCCTTAATTTTACTCTTATTAGATTTGGTCTAACTTTTTAAAGTCTCATGTAAGGACGCTCAGATTTCCCATGTTGGTATCATTTTTGTTTTGTTTTCAGTGGTGCTTGATGGCTGGAGTATATATGGTAGATTTTTTCTTAAGATAGAATAATGACATAAAACATGGCTTTATGAATGGATCTGGTATTCTCCAACATGTTAATCACTGAATGCTTCCAGTAAATTATTTTTTAAAAAAATAAAGCAGTTTTTTAGAAATCTAAGCAAATCTATAAAATGCTATATTAAGAAATATTTGTTAAATATTTTTACATTCAAAGCATCTTATAAACAAAAAAGATATTCTTTACCTATCAAAGAGTTCTTGATGTAGTAAATATTGTATATAGTACACACAAAGTTCCATTCCAAGATTCCATTTTTAAATCAGGGGATCAGGAAAATATTGAGCATTTGAGACTGCTTCATGAATTAATCATTATTCTATGGAGTAGATGGCATTTGAGCAAGATCTGACAGATTAGTGTTTCAAGCAGTATCTGACAGGTCAATCTTTGGGTTTGCTATTGAAATAAAATGAAAGCACATAGAAGAAATGACCCTTAATAAAAGGAGATGTATGTAATTATAATAAAGGAAGGATGTTTAGAGAAGACACTATTGATTTATCTTGCATCTGAGTGGAGCTCTGAAGGTCCAGTGTCAAGAGGTCAGTTGGCGCTTCATGTGACTTTTTGTAAATAGCAGTCCCAGAAGCTATGTTGACAGCCTGAGACTGAGTCCACTGAATCAATATAACTCAAAAAACAATTTTCAGTCTTTTTAAGGGAAAAAAATAGCCTAAACTGACTCCTGTTCTGGGAAGTATGTGATCTAACAGCCAAGTTTGTGTCACTCACCCTTCCTAATGCAGGAACTTTTTTTGTTCTGTGGCTGCCACTTGGCTAGACAAACACTATTCTTATCTATCTAATGATCCATCAAGTGTTGTTGTTGGGCTGCCAGCAGTGATATTTGAAAACTCATGGAGAATGGGAAAGATTCTATAAGATTGGACAAGTTCAAATCTTTCACTTTTCAGAAAGGGGGGAAGGAATCTACAAATTATATCCTGGTAAGTTTGAATTTTTTTATTTTTTATTTTAAAAAAACATTATTTATTTTAATCATTCTTTTCTTTGTAAATTTTGAGTTCTTTAAAATTTTTTTTTAATTTAAGGTAATGGGGTTAAGTGACTTGCCCAAGATCACACAATTAGGCAATTATAAGTGTCTGAGGTTGGATTTGAACTCAATTCCACCTGACTCTAGGGCCCGTGCTCTATCCACTGCACCACCTAGCTGTCCCATAATTTTGAGTTCTAGATCTTTTCCTCCCTCCTACCCTCTCCTTCACCACTGAGAAGGTAAGCAATATGATATAAATTATACATGTAAAATCATGTAAAATATATTTCCTTATTAGTCATATTTTTTAAAAAGCAAGAAAAAGAAAGTGAGGAAAAAGTATATTTTAATTCACACTCAAAGTTCATGAATTCTTTCTTTGGAGGTATATAGCACTTTTTAACTCATGAATCTTCTGGAATTGTCTTAGTTAATTTTATTGATCAGAGTAGATAAGTCTTTTACAGCTATTCATTACAACATTGCTGTAACTAATAATCTCCTGGTTCTTCACACTTCATTTTGCATCAATTCATATAGATATTAGTATGTTTTTCTAAAATTACTTCCTTCATCATTTCCTACAGTACAGTAGTACTCCATCACAATTATTTACCATAATTTGTTCAGTCATTTCCCAATTAAAGGGTATCTCTTTGATTTCCATTTCTTTGACACCACAAAAAGAGCAGCCACACAGAAATTTGTGCATATATATATATATATATATATATATATATATATATATATGTCATTGTCATTTTCCTTTTCCTTTGATTTCTTTGGGATAGGGTCTAAAATATATATATATATATATATATATATATATATATATACACACTTTTTTTTACCTTTTAGGTGTAGATATATATTGTTTTCCAGAATGGTTAGGCCAATTCACCACCTCATGAAAAGTATACCTATTAGTATACCTATTAGTATTAGTATACCTATTTTTTTCCCTTACTCCCTTCAACATTTGTTATTTCTAATAAGAGTGAGATGATACCTCATAGATGCTTTAATTTGCTTTCTTTAATCAATAGTAATTTAGAGCATTTTTTCATATGAATGTTTCTTCTTTTGTTTCTTCTTTTGAAAAGTGTCTATTCATATCCTTTGATCATTTATCAATGGGGGATGGCTCCAATTCTTATAAATTTGACTCACTTCACTTTATATTTTCGAAATGAGATCTTTATCAGAGAAACCTGTAATTTTTTGGATATTACTTATCTAGGGTATGGTTTAACAAAATGCAATTTCCATGATTATCTCTTTTAATTAGGGCTATTTTTGCTTTTGCTGGGATCATGATTGCTACCGCTGCCTTTTTTTAGTTCAGCTGAAGCATATTAGTTTATTCTAGACCTTTATTTTAAGTGTGTGTGTGTGTGTGTGTGTGTGTCTTTCTGTTTCAAGAGTGTCTTGTGTTATTGGATTCTGATTTCCAATCTATTTTCTTATCTGTTTCCCTTTTATGGGTTAACTCATTCTATTCAGATTTAGTTATGATTACTAGCTGTATTTCTCTCCATCCCATTTTCTTCTGTTTCTTCATCTTCTGTTTCTTTTTTTCTTTTATTTTTTATCTTGTCTTTCTTTTTATTCTTTCCCTCCTCAAAAGTCTATTTCCTTTAGTCATTTCTTTCTTTTTTCCCGTTATATAATTTTCACCTATTAAGTTACATATAATGTTAAATTACCCTCCTTTTCCCTATCAAGTTATATTTTTACATAACTGTGTGTATGTATATTTATATGTAATATAACATTATATATCTTTATATCTCTATATATATTTATGTATATATAGATACATATACAAATAAATGCATATACAGGTTCACAAGGGAAGAAGACAGAATGAGACTTCAATTTATTCCAGGAACACATTGTAATACTTAGATCACTGACACAAGATTATTCAAGAATAGGGGTCAACCAACAGTTTTCTCACCCTAAATGTGTGAATTCCAATGAATTTGCTTTCAAGTTGAATGAGTCGACAAACATTTATTAAATGCTTACTATAGGGTCGAGGCAGTGGATAAAGCACTGGCCCTGGAGTCAAGAGTACCTGGGTTCAAATCTGGTATCAGTCACTTAATAATTACCTAGCTGTGTGGCCTTGGGCAAGCCACTTAACCCCATTTGCCTTGCAAAAAGAAAATGCTTACTATCTTTACAACTAGTTGGTTTAAGATTGAAAAGGGAGTAAGAGAAGGTTGCTTATTGTCACCTTATTTATTTAAATTACACAGAATACATTGTGTAAAATAAAATGCCAGACAGGGCAAATCAAAAGTTAGTATTAAGGTTGCCAGGAGAAATTATTAACAATCTCAGATAAGGGGAGCCAAGATGATGCATGGGCATGAAGGCAGCATTTCCCCGGGAACTCCTACCCCCAAACTCAAAAAAACAAACAAACAAGTGAGGGCTCTAGCCAAAATTTAGAGGGGCAGAACCCACAGAAAGACTGAGTGATACATTTTCCCAGTCCAAGATAACTTAGAAGCTCTGTGGGAAAGGTGTTGCTTCACCAGGACCAGGGTTGGAAAAAAAGCCATGGCCACAGTGCAGCACAGCCCACCCCAGCCCAGCACAGTTTGGAACAGCCCAGCCCAGAGATCGCCAGCAACAGCTTGAAGGTGTGGTGAGAGAACTCTGCTACACCAGAATGAGTGTGGAGTGAATAGCACAGGCTGTAGAATCTGCAGCAAGAATCTGGAGAAAGCAGCATGCACCCCAGAGACAGTAAGGGAAGTCTGCAGAGATTTCTCTGCTCTCCCTGAAGTAGGGCTCTGTAGTTTGCCTACACTCAGATAATGCAGTTTGGGCTTCCATACTAAACAACCATGCTGGATCCCTCCTTATAGCCCCAGGGCAGAAGGAAGTAATGGTTCATCTACATATCAAAGCATAGGCTAGAGAGCATAAGACCTTGGAGGAATAAAGGTCCCAGTGGGGTGTCCCCCCCCCCCAAAAAAAAACCCAAAGCCTTGGAAATTCTGTAAATTAGTCTGGGACTGAGAAAATGAGTAAACAACAGAAAAAGAAGAATCTGATCATAGAGAATTACTTTAGTCCCATGGAAGATCAAAACACATCCTCAGATGATGACAAAATCAAAGCTTTCATATCCAAAACCTTCCAGAGAAATAGAAAATGAGCTCAGACTATGGATGAGCTCAAAAAAGACTTTGAAAAGCAATTAAGGGAGGTGGAGGAAAAATTGGGAGGAGAAATGAGAGCAATGCAGAAAAATCATGAAAACCAAATCAAAAACTTGGTGAAAGATATACAAAAAAATACTGAAGAAAATAATATGTTAAAAACCAGTTTATGGGGGGGGGGGGCGGCTAGATGGTGCAGTGAATAAAGCACCGACACTGGAGTCAGGAGTACCTGGGTTCAAATCCAGTCTCAGAAACTTAAGAATTACCTAGCTGTGTGGCCTTGGGCAAGCCACTTAACTTCATTTGCCTTGCAAAAACCTAAAAAAAACCAAACAAACAATAAAACCAGTTTATGCCTAAATGGAAAAAGCAAAACAAAAGGCAAATAAGAAGAATGCCTTCAAAAGCAGAATTGGCCAGCTGGAAAAGGAGATAAAAAAAGCTCTCTAAAGAAAATAACTCCTTCAAATGCAGAAAGGAACTAAAGGAAGTGATGACTTTGCAAGAAATCAGAAAGAAATAAAACTCTTCCAAAAAAGCCAGAAATTGGAAGAAAAATGTGAAATATCTCATTGGAGAAGCAACCAACCTTGAAAACAGATCCAGAAGAAATAATTTTAAAATTATTGGGCTATCTGAAAGCCATGACCAGGAGAAGAGCCTAGACTTCATTTTTCAAGAAATAATACAGCAAAATTGTCCTGAGATCCTAGAAGCTGAGGGTAAAAAATAGAAATTGAGAGAATTCACTGGTCATCCCCTGAAAGATATTCCCAAAAGAAAAACTTCCAGGAATATTATAGCCAAATTCCAAAACTCCCAAATCAAAGAGAAAATTCTAAAAGCTGCCAGAAACAAAGAATTCAACTACTGAGGCTCCATAGTCAGGATTGGCAGCATCTATATTAAGGGCTCTTAGGGATTGGAATATAATATTCTGGAAGGCCAAAGATCTTGCTTTACAACCAAGAATCAACTACCCACCAAAACTGAATATCCTTTTTTCAGGGGAAAAGATGGACTTTCAATGAAACAGGGGACTTTCAAACTTTTCTATTGAGACGACCAGAGCTGAACAGAAAGTTTGATCTCCAAGTACAAAACTCTGATGAACCATAGAGGGAGTGGAAGAGAGGGACTAACTATGAGGAACTTGATGATATTGAACTGTTTGTATTCCTGCATGGGAAGAAGATATTTATAACTCATATGAACTTTCTCATTTATAAGAACTGTCAGAAGGAGCATATATAGACAGGACATAGGAAGGAGTGGAATATAATAGTATAATATAATAAAAAGATGGAGCCAACGAGTGATAAAGGAAAGTACTGGAAGGAAGGAAAAGGAGATGAAAAAGAAGCTGAGAGATTTCACATAAGAGTCAAGAAAAAGCTTTTTCAATAGAGTGGAGGTGGGGAAGGCAAGGGGGAATGAGTGAGTCTTCATTTTCATTGGAAATGGCTCAGAGAGGAAAGGACATACACACTTAATAGGGTGAAGAAATTTATCTTTCCCTGGAGAAGGATGGGAGGAAAGTGTCAGGATAAGGGGGAATGGGGGGAGGGAAGGGAGGAATAGGTGAAAGAAGAGAGCGAAGATAGAGGGAGATTCAACACACTTTTCGACAGGGCCAGGATGAAAGGAGAGAGAGAATAGAATAAATGAGAGTGGGCAGAAATAGAGTGGAGGTACAGCTAGTAATAGCAACTGAGAGAAAAATATTGAAGCAACTTCTCTGGTGGATTTAAGATAAAGAAAGCAACTCACCCCAGAGACAGAGCCATTGAAATCTGAACACAGACTGAAGGACAATTTTTTTTCTCTCTCTCTATTCTTGAGGTTTCTCATCTTCTTGGGTGGGGGTTATGTTTATTCTTATGTTTACTCTTATAACACATTCAATTTACATCAATGTATGGCATGGAAACAATGTAGAGACTATCAGACAGCCTTCTCTGGGGTGGGGAGGGAAAGGGAGGGAATTGTAGAATTCAGAGCCTTGCAAAAAATGATAGGTACATATTACTTTTGTATATAATTAGAAAGCAAATAAAATGTTAAAATGTCAAAAAAAATCTCAGATTTTCTGGTGAGGGTGAAAGAGGAGAGTGTAAATCCTCATCTGACATTTTATACATATATATATATATATATATATATATATACGCATATACACACACATGCACACACACATATATATGTATGTGTATATATATATATTAAAATATTGGTAACTGGTCCCATAACTTCCTAGCAGATAGAGGGAGAAGTAGAAGCCATGCCAGATTTTTAAATTCTTGGGATCAAAGATCACTGCAGACAGTGATTGCAGCCATAAAATTAAAAGACACTTGTTCCTTGGAAGGAAAGCTAGGATATATCTGGGAAGCATATTAAAAGGGAGAGGCATCACATTGCTGACAAAGGTCCATATAGACAAAGTAATTATTTTCCATTAGTAATGTATGGTTATGAGAGTTGAACTATAGGGAAAGAGGAGCACCACAAAATCAATACTTTTGAATTACAGTTCTAGAGTAGATTTTGAGTCACTTGGACAGCAAGGAAATCAAATCAGTCAATAGTAAAGAAATTAATTCAGAGTATTCACAGGAAGGTCAAATGTTGAAGCTGAAGCTTAAATACTTTGGCCCCATAATGAAAAGACTTGATTAATTATAAAAGGCCCTGGTGTTAGGAAAGATTGAAGGCAAAAGGAAAAGTGAACAGCAGAGGCTAAGATGGATAGATAATGTCATGGTAACAGTGAATACGAATTTGGACAAACAGAGATAGTGGAGAACAGAAGCACCTGAAATTCTACGAACCATGGAATTACAAAAATTTGGACATGATTTAACAACATTAACAACAACTACTCTTTTGAGCACTGTGCTAAATACTGGGTTACAAAGAAAGGCAAACACTGTTCTTACTGACAATCTAAGGGAAGAGACATCATGCAATTGATTAGGTACAAACAAAAGATATGCAGGTTAAATTGGAGATAGTGCCAGAGGAAAGACACTAACTTTAGAAGTGACTGGAAAATGTTTCTTGCATAAACTATAATTTTAGTCAAGACCTGAAGGAATCCAGTGAAGTCAAAAGATAGAGTTTTCGAAGCATAGAGGGTCAGTTAGTGAAAATGTTAAGTCAAGAAACTTTCTTATTTCCAAAGGACTTATGATGGAAAATTTTAACCATATCCAGAGAAAGAACCAATGGAATCTGAATGTAAATCAAAAGCATGTTGCTTTCAGTTTATTGCTTTTCATTTTTTTCCTTTTGGTCCATTTCTTATTTCACATCATGACTAATTTGGAAATATGTTTTATATGATTGCATATATATGGATTATATATATACATATATATGCAAAACCTATGTCACTTTGCTTACTGCTATAGAGAGGGGGGAAGGGAAGAAGGGAGAAAAATTGGGAACTTAGAATTTAAAAAAGTTTGCTAAAAATATTCTTTTCATGTAATTGGGAAAAATGAAATAATATTTTAAAAAAGAATGTCTTGAGGGAGAAAGCAAAGAAGACAATGTTATTGGATTATAGACTATATGGAACATCATGACTAATTTGGAAATATGTTTTATATGATTGCATATATATGGATTATATATATACATATATATGCAAAACCTATGTCACTTTGCTTACTGCTATAGAGAGGGGGGAAGGGAAGAAGGGAGAAAAATTGGGAACTTAGAATTTAAAAAAGTTTGCTAAAAATATTCTTTTCATGTAATTGGGAAAAATGAAATAATATTTTAAAAAAAGAATGTCTTGAGGGAGAAAGCAAAGAAGACAATGTTATTGGATTATAGACTATATGGAATGGGGTAAAGTATAAGGAAATTGAAAAGGTACGAAGAGGCCAGATTATGAAGGGATTTAAAAAGTCATTAAGACAATTTTGTCTTTGGCCTTGGAGGTAATAGTGTACCATAAGAATGAGAAAAAGCCCCTAGAAAGAAAACTATTTAAATTTAAATCTCTGTACTGGTAGAGAAATTATAATGATCAGCAATAATAAAATACCAAGGACCTACAATTTATTCTCTTCCTAGCCATATCCTGAAAGTACAAAGGCATCGGAGTAGATGTCTTGTATGTCTATTAGTACTGTTTAGACCTTCAAAGAAAGGACAAGGGAAAAGTTCTGTAATATGAGCTATGGATGTAGGTGATTGGAGGTGAGCAACTTAATCCTTTAGTTCTATAGAATATCTACCTTAGTAGTATTGCAGCCAACTAAGGTCAGCAGTTTCATACTGGAATGGACTTCAGAGATCATCTGATTTAGATGAAATCTGAATCCTCTTATTTAAGAAATAAGGAAACTAAGTTCCCAGCTAGGTACCCAACTCGTAGTCACGCAGTGGAGATAACATCTAAAACTAGACAAATGACTTAAAGTGCAATGTTCTTTTATATTGCACCATGAAGTTTTTCTAGAGACAGTTGTAAATAATTTAGCAACCAGGATACATATTAATGGATTGTGGGAATGATTATATATGTTGGGAAGTCAGACTACACCCCATTCTCATGGAGGGAAGTCAGACTACACCCCATTCTCATGGAGGAGATGAGCAGGAATCTTAAAAGGAAGGATATTAGCAGAATTACAATACTGGAACCCTGGGGAAGCAAAGGGAAGCTGACAGGTTGCATCCAGATCAATTGAACTGAATTCTAGCATGATGCTTAAAGAGATTGGACCATGAAAGGGCCATTTTTGTTTCATGGTGTAATATAAAGGGTAAGTCTTACCCTATCCTCCATTTTTTTTTTGGTGGGTGGGGGCAGAACTGGCTTATTTTTAAAGAGATAAAATGGATTCAAGTTAGGTTTTCAGGTGTGAGTGTAGCATGATGGATATTATACAAATATTTCCTTATATGGGTGCTTCTATGTATTCTGAAAGTATATTTGAAATGGATGAATATGTCAATTGGGAAATATTTGGAGCTTACTCTTATCCTCAGGCATTTTGACCATTCAGGCTCATCTTGATATATTCCTTCTATGTTCTCCCCTACAGTCTAGAGAGGCTGTTAAAATGCCATATTGATGATGATGATGATGATGATGATGATGATGATGATGATAATTATTGTTGCTGTCTTATTGGTGATGTTATAGAGGGCATTTTGTAGAAGTATGAAAAAAAGATGAATTTCTGTTCTTCGTTGCCTTCCATCTCCACAAGGGGGCAGAAGCAGCTTCTGAATTGCTTCCTTTGCTAATCACTTTTATTGCCTGGGATTGGAGAGTTTGAGCCCTAATTATACTATCCATATTTCCTAGATTTTCTCAGGAAACCTGATAGCAAGACAAATTTATAACAAGACCCTGTTAAAAAAGAGTACCTTTTGTGTTCTAATTTTTGATTCATAAAATAAGAACTATATAAGCAGACAGTGGGAAAAATGTTAATTGTGAAAGCAATGGATCTATAGTCATATTCTGTTTGTAATTTTAGGTGAATCATTTCACTTCTCTAGGAGTTAATTCTTCATGTGTGTATATGTAAATCTCTTTTCAGCTCTATGTCACTATGAACTTATTATCATTAATAAATGTCATAGTGACCTGTGACTTCCAAGTTACAGAAGAGTTCTTTTTTGTTTGTTTGTTTGTTTTGTTTGTTTTTTAGGATAGAAAAGAACTAGATACATTTGTTGGCATCAAGGAGTTGGTAAAGAAGAAATGAAGATGAGAGAATGAGAAATGTGATCTGAAAGGAGACTTCACAGAGGAGGCTGGAGGGTTATAAGATTAAGAGCACAAATAGCTAGACTATTCTTGCTAAAAGGATTCCTCTTCATCACGGAGAAAGGAGAAGGTAATAGTACATGATAGATGACCTGAGGACTAGGCAGGCACCCTACTCATTGGTTATCTAGGATGATAACTATGTTTGAACTGGAATACAAAGAAACTGGACTCTAGAGATCCAGGGTTTTGTTTTGCCTGCTGAATTAGAGGTATGGGTGTTTGATCTGGCTAAACACTATGGACCCAACCCAGGTTTTAAGTATTTAATGAATAGACATCTTGAGTCTTGAGCTGGGAGAACTTGGAGAGTCTGTACCAGAAGGAGGAACAGCCAGGATAAACTGTGTTGCTAATTTCTGAGACTGTATACACAACTGATGCTATGCCCTGCCATGAAGCCTCAGCATCATTTGAGAAACAGAAATATGAGTCCATAAAAATATTGTAAATGAATGATACTTTACTAGTGATTTTTTTTCCCCAGATGGGAAAGAAGAGTGACACTTAAATGCTGGTTGTGATACAGCCAATGCTTCTGTTACTGGATTCAGAGCTAATTAGGCTGCTTATGGTCTTTGAGTTAGGGTTCTTTTTTTTTTTGGTTTTTTTTTAGGATCAAATTTATGTTTGTTGGCAGCAAGGAAAGAATTAAATAAGGAAAATTAGAAGGAAAATGAGATCACTGAAAGGGAAGGCTAAATTATCTACAAAAGGTCAGTAATATTCTCTGTTCTTCAGGGCATAATTGTTAGATCAACTTGTGAATCCATGTTTTTGATGGAAGAAAAAAACCATTTGACTCATTGGTGTAGGGAGTACACCATACACCAAGTAGCTACACCCTAGAGTGACTTTTAAGTCCTCAGAAGAGAAAAAAGAGGAAAAGGGGGAAAGGGGATAAAAGGAATGAACTCATGAAAAAACATTTTATTAAGTGCTTACTATGGAAGAAAAATGGTGCAAAAAAAAGAGGATATGATTAGATAGCAATCTATATTGGGGGTACCTAAGTTGTAAAGCAATCTATTTGTGAAAAGTCCTACTCAGACTCTGCAATGTATAATAAAGAATTTTTTTTTGTTAAAAACAAAAAAGAAGAGGGGCAGCTAGGTGGTGCAATGGATAGAGCACCGGCCCTGGAGTCAGGAGTACCTGAGTTCAAATCTGGCCTCAGACACTTAATAATTACCTAGCTGTGCGGCCTTGGACAAATCACTTAACCCCATTTGCCTTGCAAAAGCCTAAAAAAAAAGGAGGGAATCGATAGAGCATAAACCCTGAAGTCAAGAGGACCTAATTTCAAATCTGGCCTCAGTCACTTGACATTTACTAGCTGTGTGACCCTGGACAGCTCATTTAATACTGATTGCCTTGCTGAATGAATGAATGAATGAATAATGTTTGCAAAAAAAATTGGGGAGAGATTGAAGTCTGATTCAAACATCTTAAAATATGTTTATTATTCCAGGGGGAGATTCAATATTTTGATGGATTTGTGATAGTATCTATGTGGATATTCCATTCACTGTTGTAGGTTGCAGTCCATTCACAGCTCTGCATTGTCCTTTTCAATGTTTTTTCCTATAAATCTTCTTTTAATTTTTTTAAAATTTTATTTATTTAAGGCAATGGAGTTAAGGGACTTATCCAAGGTCACATAACTAGGTAATTCTTAAGCATCTGAGGCTGAATTTGAACTCAGGTCCATTCTGACTCAAGGGCCAGTGCTCTATGCCCTGCACAACCTAGCGAACTGTCCCTATAAATCTTCCTCAAAGACTCTTCCACTGGTATCTTCCTTTGGTTTCTTAATTTGTGGATATGAATGCAGTGTTCAGATCATCTATTCACTTTTTCTGAGTCTTATTATGTGGTTGGACCAGCTCTATTTCTGTTCTTACATTTCCTGAATGATCTCCTTTGTGACATTTTATGAGTCTGAGTCATGAGTGACAATATGCTACAGCCTTCTTAACCACATTGTATATCCCTTTCAGTCATCTGCCTTGTTGATTAATAGGACTCTGGTGATTTTAGTGTCACTGATTATGAGACCAGAACATTTTAGAAGATTTGCAAAAATCTATTCCATTTTGTCCTTGTTTGGTGTCCTTCTTCCATGTTGATTAATTAATGTCTTTAGGGAACTGGCTTAGTAGAATCTTATGCCAAATTTTCTGCAAACTCATGTTCTTCTCCACCATTTTTTTTGTAAGATGTTACTTCTAACAATCTTCTATCAGCATCCTCAAGTCATGTCATGTTTTACAAGGAATTTATTTCTCTCAAACAGTGCTGCCCTTTGCTTCCCTGACTCATAGCTAGTCATAGATATTAAATGCTAGCTGAAACAATTTCTGATCTCTTTTGGATTCTTCATTTTGAAGACTGAATTATATTGCTTAATCATCTAAAAGAGATAGTAATAATTCATATCAATATCTTTATTTTATGCTTTCCCCCCTCATAGATCATCTAAAAATCCTTTGTTTATTTAAATAAGTTCTGCTAGGAGATAACCTTATTGTTAAAATCTTTTCTTTTTGGTCTTTTTTAACTAAGTGGGGAGGGGGAATAGTAGATGAGTCAGAACGTTGATCTGCCCATTGGTGGTTTTACTATATGTAATAATCCAAAAGAGCCAATTCTGAAGAGAAATTTGGTTGAAATAGCAAGGAATCAAACAAAAGTAGATAAAAGAGTCATAGCCTGAATCACCAGCAGGTTCTGAAGTACCTAGATAATTGGATAGAATACCAGACCTGAAGTGGGATTGACCAAAGTCCAAACCCTGCCTCAGGCACTTTCTAGGACTTCTTCCTACAGAAAATCACTTAACCTCTATTGCCTCTATTTCTTCATCTGTAAAATAAGGTCCATAAGAAACTACCTTCCAGGGTAGTTGTGATGTGTATTCACATGAGATAACAATAGCAAAGTTCTAGGCAAACAATACTGCCACAAGTGTGCACGATGGAAATGTTAACTTTTATTCTTATTTTAAAATATAGTAGTCCCATGGATCAAATCAAAATGTAGCCACCTTGAAGGTATTAGAAAGGTGTTGCTTGAAGGCAACAAAGAGGAGGATTAAGAGCATCGTAAAGCTTTTGAACTTTTTGCCCTCTTGATTCTTAAAAATGAATGTCCCTCATTGTTGGTGGAGTTGTGAATGGATCCAACAATTCTGGAGAGCAATATGGAACTATGCCCAAAGAGCAATAAAAATGATCATATCATTTGACCCAGCAATTCCAATCCTCAACCTATATTCAGAAGAAATCATAAAAAATGGGAAAAGTCCCATATGCTCTAAAATATTTATAGCAGCTATTTTTGTAGTGGCAAAGAATTGAAAATTGAGGAAATGTCCATCAATTGGGGAAAAGCTGAACAAGTTATGGTATATGACGGTTGTGGAGCACTATTGTTCTAAAAGAAACCATGTATGGTCAGACTCTAGAGAAGCATGGATTGGATTACAGGAACTGATGCTGAAGGAACATTAACAACAACATTGTGAATTGATCAACCTTGATGAATGCAGCTTCTCTCGGTGTTCAGAGATCTAGGACTACCTCAGGAGACTGGCTTTGGACAATGCTATCCCTACCCAGAAGAAGAAAAACAAAACAAACTAAAACACCTACAGAATCTGAATGAACACTACATTCACTTTTTTTTTTTTAGGTTTTTGCAAGGCAAATGGGGTTAAGTGGCTCATCCGAGGCCACACAGCTAAGTCATCATTAAGTCTGTGAGGCCTGATTTGAACTCAAGTACTCCTGACTCCAGGGCCCATGCTCTATCCACTGCACCACCTAGCTGCCTCTTGTTTTTCTTTCTTAAAGAAGACCACAGCATCAGGGAAGTATTGCCATGTCAAGCATGTGAATTGAATTTGAGTAAAGGGGTGTTGTGCTAAGTCTCATTTTCTCCTCTGGAGGAAATATCAATAAGATTATTAAGGAAGTAGAATCTTTCTCTCCTTGGAGATCTCTCTGAGTTTTAGAAATTCATTTATAATGGGAATTTCCATATAACCAGATCACTTAAGATAAAGTCACTCTCTTGGAGCACAAAAGGTCATTTTCCTTCTACTCAAGTGTAGGGAAAAAAAGTAAGATAGTTCTTATGTAGTTTTAAGGAATCAGACAGTTCTGGCTATATAACTAATGGAAAACAGTTTCTTTACATCACAAGGTAGTCCAAGAGAGACAAGAAGCAGGTCCCCCAAATGTCTTCTACACAGATGATTCCATATTAGGTGATCTAGTCATTTGCTAAACCCCCTTTACATTGTGCTCTGGATTTGAAGGCAATGTAATAGGTGATATGGCCTCTCTAAGGGGACTGTTGCCCTCTGATAATCGTGTCTTTCCCAATACCTGGCCTGAAGAAGCTATTTTTATTTAGATGGAGTATAGAGGAAAAAATCAAAGAAAGACACAGGCGATAAAAGGGTTATCATTTTATTGGCTTGACAATTCAAGTCAGAGCCCAGTTGGAGGCAGAAGGATGAAGATTCTGGAGACTTTAGCTGTAGGCATCAATCATTCCCTCAATCCAGTTGACATAATTGCAGACTTTGGTATATACACCAGGTTTGTTCTTTAGAGCACAGCCAAGGCCCCAGGAGACAATTCCCTGAAGTTCTCCACTACAGACCAAAGGGCCACCTGAGTCTCCCTGAAGAGAGAGAATATGTATAAATAAGGAGTATTAGAAAGGAAAAGTCAGTATTGTAGCTTCTACAATCTAGTCTAAAGATTGAAATAATAGACTTTTAGAGTTGGAAAAGATTGAGATCTTCTAGTTGAGGAATTTTTTTTTTGGTTTTATGAACACCTTTGGCAATCTGCTAAAGCATATTAACCTCTTCTTAGAATAATGTTTTTTAAATGCATAAAATAAAATTCACAGGACTATAAATGATCATTACATTGGAACATCTACCTATACATATCTACATATACATATATCTATATAGGTACACAGACATTGCATTTAGAACCCCTAATTCTCTATCTGATGCATCTTTAGATTGTCACAACTAATTTCTTGTCTCCATTCCCACCCACCCTCCCCATTTCTGTACTGTACTCTGTTTTTCTTCTATACTCTATTCCAACAAACAGGAATAAATGATCTTGGACCAAAGAACAAAAGTGTGTTGGGATATCTCTGCACAAGAACCTTTCTTTCACTAAAGGATAACTCTTTAGGAATGAAACAAAACCTCAGTGACCCTTTTTGGTGAAGATCTTCTGAAGGAGATATTGGTAAAGTATATTTTGAGCTAAATGGCCTTTGAGGTATCTTCTGAAAGGGAGAGTATTAGCCTTCTTTCACCCAAATTACTCCAAGGAGCAAAGATACAGGGAAAACTACTTAATCTTTCTACTCCCAGAGGACTGGATGGCTATTACTTCTTCTCCCCCCATTCACAGACAGACTCTTTGCAGGTACTTGTCACCTCAATATGTAGAAGAACTGGGCTATACCTGGCAGGAATCTTTGCCTCCTTTTAGGAAGCCAGCACAGATCATGTTTTCTGTAACAGCTCTAGGGTAGGAAGCTTGGCATTCATTATCAGACAGAATGGGAACACTTAAACACTGCAGTAGATCGGGATAGTCAACTGTGAAGAAAATGGGAGAGGGTGGAGAAAGAATGGTCAATGAAGCAGCATGGGTAGATTGACTACAGCGCTAAATTCTGAGATCAAGGAAGACAGGAAGAGACTGAGAATCATAATCAAGGAAAAAGAAGAGAATTTGCATATTCTCCTTCACCAAACTCTTAAGTAATTTGTTTCTTTCTTTGAAATTTCTCCTCTTGTACTTTTTTATATGAAATGTCCTTATACTATAGTCACTTCTTTACTTGTCTTATACTCTCTCTTTTCTTAAAGGAAGGATTTGATTGTATTTTTTCTTCATCTACCTTACTCAAAGGAGATATTCAAAGAATGTTTGTCCAAAAGAAGCTAAAATTGAAGGTTATAGTGAGATAGACCTTCACAGGAAGCACTAAGTTATTCTAATAGTGTTTTTAAAGTATTCATGGTTTTGTAAAAAATTTAAGATAGACTTATAGAAAGAGACCCACTTGGTGGTGGTATTCATCTGGTTATGAACTTAAGGTATTTTTGGTATTTAGATCATAGGTAGGTAGAGGGCTAATTGAACTTGGGTAAGAGGCAAAATGATATATAGCAAAGTAAGAACTGTAAAAAGAAGTCAGTTACTTCTAGGTACAGGAGGGAGCAACAAGAATCTAAACAAAAGACTTTGAGAGTAAGGAAGGACATCAGATTTTTTAAACTCTTTCATTTTACAGATGAAGAAACAAAGACCCAGAGAGTTCCAAAAGGTTTCTAAAGTCAAAGCTAAGAAGTATAGGAATTGGGAACCAAACCTAGGTTTAAGCCCATGAGACTTCACATTGGTCTTTGAAATTGATCCAATTTTTAGAGTTATCTGGACAGGGCTTAGGTTGGGCTAAGACATTAGTTAGAGGTAAAGGAGTTTAACTTCAAAGAAAGCAGGGGTTCTTAACCTTTACTGTATACTGGATCCCTCTGACAGTCTGGTGAAGTCGGTGGACTCTTTATCATAATAATGTTTTTTTTTTTAAATTCTTAGTATTACAAAGGAAATTAATTATATTGAAATAGTATTCAAATACTGAAAAAAGTTCAAGGAATCCAATTTAAGAATCCTTGATCTAAGGGGAGATTTATCTTTACCTTCACTTAGGGAATAGAGTTAGGTCAGAGGTAAGAAAAGATTCCAGGGACATGGTGAAATAATGTTAAATTAGAGAATGTCTCTGTCCTTTTGTAATTTATCAGTTCTGTACATTATTTTGCTTTGTTTTGCTGTATCCTTTTTATTTAATAAGCTAACAACTAGTTTTTGGTAGAAGTAAAGGAAACAAAATCTTCTTGAAACCCATCTAGAAAAAAGGAAGTTGATTCAATATCATTTGGTAAGTTTGAGTAAGTTGATGGTAGTTGGGGAAAGAAAAGGAAGAAACTATCCTGAATAAAGGCTTTGGGGGTTATAAGGTAGACATCCTTTCCACTGTCCTTTGGACAATCCTGAGATTTAATGAGGGATAAGGAATATATCACTATAGCAAATAAGAAAGAAGAAGCTGACCTGAGGGGTTAGTAGAAGAGGAGAAACATGGGAAAAAAATAATAATAACAATGATAACATCTATATAATACTTTAAGGTTTACCTCATAGTAACCCTGGGAGGAAGGTGCCATTTTAAAGATAGGGAAAAAGATAGACTGAATAAGTTAAGGTGACTTGCCCATGATCATGTAACTAACAACTATCTGAGGCAGCATTTGAATTCTTGACTTGACAGCACCCAGTTCAAATAGTGACTCACCACCATAGCTCATAGTGTTGCCCCAACCAGAGACGAGACACCTGGTGCCTGTGGAGGGACAGGAACGGGGCAAGGAGATGGGAGCAATGTTTTCATTGAGAATAGCAGGGGTTTTCAGCTTGATCAGCATGATGTCATTCTCCATGGTCTCCCTGTTGAAGCCTGGATGCAAGATGATCTTTGCTGCCTGGATAAACTGTTCATTTCCTTCATTGATTCTGATGTTGTTCTCTCCTAATCTCACTTGGAAGCGCTTGCTGAAAAGGAAAATCTTCATCAATAATAGAAGTGTCTTCAGGGATTATTATTTCTCCAGGCCTGGTTATATAGTTTATCTAGAGTTTTGGACTCAGTTGATCGTGAATCAATTACAGAACATTACAAGATAGAAAGTCAAGCATTTATGAGGAAGGTGGGAATGAGTAATTGTGGGATATGGTGGCTTCCCTGTCTTAGTGTTGAAGAGTGGTGCAGGAAAAGAAGATAGTCATTAAGAGATGTGTCTTTTACCCAGTGAGCATGAGGTTTGCTAACTTATAGGAGACCAAATACCATTAAGCTAACTTTATGGCCTGGTCAGCTTTCCTCATCAGCTTTCCTCCCACTGTTCATTATAGATGACTCTGCAGACAAAGAGGATAAGTTCTCAGAATTTCTTTCCCATTTGCACAATTTTCTCCCTAAGCCCTTTAACATCTAAACAAGCAACCCCCAATAAGAAAATGTGTTATGAGAATAAAGCATCTCTTATTGATCCAGTCCATGGTAGCATATACATCATAAACATTTACTTTTAGAACATAATTTGCATGTACCAGACATGGGCCATATTAAATAGCATCATAAAAACTGAAAGTCTTTGACAGAAAATTGATTAAGGGTTGATCAAATCCTGTCACTTACTAGTGGTAGCAGTGAGCCGCAGACACCACCCATTCTTTATTGATGAGGGAGCCACCACAGACATGGGATCCAGTATTCAGGGACACCTGGTAGGGAGGAGAGTTCTCACAGCTGTATCCTCCAACAATCTTGTCATCTTCTTCAGAAGAGAAGGCAACTTGTAAAGAAATGGAACAAAGCAAATAACAAATCAACAATGTTAAAGACGTGAAGGGGTGGCTAGGTGGCACAGTGAATAGAGCACTGGCCTTGGAGTCAGGAGTACCTGGGTTCAAATCTGACCTCAGACACTTAATAATTACCTAGCTGTGTGGCCTTGGGCAAGCCACTTAACCCCATCTGCCTTGCAAAAAAAAATCCTAAAAAAAAAGACTTGATCACTAGTGATGATTTCAGTGATTTATCATTCACAGGTTACTTCTAGTTCTGAGATTATAAGACTCCAGGATAATTTGAATTATAGCCATAATTACCAGAAAAATTGATTTACTTTTCCTTATCATTAACTTTATCAACCATTTACTATCATGATGGGGAGCAGACAGGATGGTTGTGGGGCTGAACCCTGTGAGTCATGTCTAAGATTGGGTTCCTTTGGGTTCATTAATGAGAACAGTGGTAATGGTAGTGATGAGCAAGGTAGAGAGAAATAGGCATCAAGATACAGAGATACTCTGAAGGTCTCTCTTAAGAACTTTGGAACTGATTGTGCAGCATGGGAGACTGGCATAGAACTACCTAGCATCATGTTGTGCCCTCATCAGAGAAGGTGCTAAGTTCTATGAGCAGTGCAGAATTGAAGCAGCTCAAAGAAAACATGAGATACTAAGTTTAGAGGAAGCCCCACAGGTGTTTGCATGGACTATTTGTACCTGACCTGTGATAGAGTATTCTGAGCATATTGGCCTGATCAGACACTGTAATGTTTCCTCTAACATAGTGATGTCATTTTGATCTTCTTCAATAAAAAGGGACAAGAACCACCCAATATTGGTCAATGGATACTGTCTTTTTCTTTCAGATTCTCAAATCTTTTCAGAATTTACAGAAGATAACATCTCACAATAGCTTCAGGCTTATGACTGGACTTATCTGAAAGAAGTTATAAATACCCCCCTCATTTGTCCAGGTTTTCAAAATCTTGAAAGCTCCATCTGTAAGTTAGTATCTCCCATCACCTTGACATCCCTGTTCTGCTCTCAGGATCCTTCAGCCTTTTTGTGTCAGCATCAGCATAGCCTCACAACAAATTAATTAACTCAACACATGAATGAATAAATAGAAATAGAAAAATAAATTAAATAACAAATAAGGTAAAACCTATTGTATTCCATTCTATTTTTTTTCCTCACATCTCTTCCTTTGAAGGTCAGATTGTGAAAAAAACTTTTTGTTATCTTACCTCAGACAGAACAAACTATAAGTAAGATCCACTCCTCTTCCTACATCTCCTGCCCCTTCTCTATACAGGCTTACACACTCTTGTCCACTGACATATTTCTTTTCATTTAATTCTTTTCCTAAATCTGATCAAGTTTACTCCCCACCCTGATTTTTTATTCTTCCTTTACCTCCTTCCCCAAAGCTTGGAAAGGTCATTATTGAGAACGAGAAAAGCAAGATAAGTATAAAGAGAGAATGTAGAAAACCAGAGTCAGTGGAAAAGGAGACAGAAGGATAGTATGAGAAAGGGGAAGAACCCTGAAGGAATAAGAATAGCAGAGTAATGAAAGGATGAGTAGATCTTACCAGCTATTCCCACAAAGACTAGAATCAGCAGGGATTTCATGGTTGTAGAGGTATAACTGACTGAAGTTGAAAGACCATTTTATACCTTTCCAGATGAAAGAAGTTGGTGCGTGGAGAACGAAAGGTCATTTCTTTCCTGCAAGTACACCTACCAGCTTTCTTTTTTCCCATGGTATTGATTCATTATTTGAAATATAGTGACTTTAGAGATTGATGACTAGCAGATAATCAAGAAGGATATGTAGACATAATGAATACCTGGACCTACTAAGGACTCCCAGGATTGAATGGCTGACATCCCAGAATGGGTCAGACTCCCATAAAATTCAATGTTGACCTCTACTCTTCCCATCTAGGATTAGTGTGATGGTAGTGAAAGAAGAAAAGGAAGCTGAATTAGGTTCAAGAAATTCAATTCAGTGTGCTGACATCTTGGAGATTTATTTAGCCTGTTACTGGAAAACTCTGAATAAAAATCAAATGAAGGAGCAGGACTGGTATAAGTAAATGATTCCTTCACTCAGGGGTCTTGAACCCTTAACAAGTTATTCTATCTGTGTACCTGAGCAGGAGGTCCCTTCTCCCAGACTAGATTCTAGATCTTCAGGAAATGAACACTTTAAAATGAAGAGGATTTAAAAAACAACTGGCTCCAATGTCTCGGCTCTTCCTTCTAAACTTTGACATCTTGGTCCTTTGAACATACTTTTGGGGGATTTAGAGATTTTCACAGGTTTTGGGGATTTAGAGATTTTCACAGGATAAGCAAATCAGTTCAATTATGTTAAAAGCAAAAGACCTCTATTTGGCTTGTTATTAACATGGATAGATAAAAATGCTTTACTTGAAACATCCAGGAAAATTAGAGGAAGGACAGTAGGAATAGGGAATAGAGGGAAAAGGATATATTGAGATTACATTCACCCCCAAAATAAGGATACAACTAGATTTCCAGAGGGGAAGAGTGCATCCTTGAGTTGCCTAAAAAGTGAATCCATACCTTGGATGAGCTAATATTGAAGCCATGGCAGAAAGAGGAAGGGGTGGATGATTATATGATAGGTTCCATCTGGACCCAGTATTCAGGTTATGCCAGGCTCTTGCCACTCCTGCCAGTTCCATGAGAGTACACCTGGGCATTCCCATGAACTTTTCAGGGATGCAGAAAGCCAAGGGTTTTATAAAGATGGGCAAGGCTTTGCCAGGTCACTTCTGATTGGTTACCTATTGCCCGTGTCATAGACAGGTACGCGTGCCAACTAGGAAGCTAGACATTTTCAGTGTGAGGGGTTCTAGACATAATGTTTCAGGATCTGGGACTGGGGAGGGGAGAGTGGAGGAATTAGGATACTTAGATGTTCAAGGAAGATACAGAATTAGACTCTCCAGGTGGGAAAGGGAATGTTTGGAGTCTAACAAAATTAGATGTAAAAAAGAAAGACTACCCTTCCCCTCCCCCACCAAAAAACAAAACAAAAGAAAACAAAGAACAAAGATTCTTTGAGAGGGACTTTCAAATCTGGATATATAGGTCCCAGGAAATAATGAGTTTTTTGGGTGGGAAATTAATATGTCTAACTAAATCAAATCCTTTCTCCCAGGGGAAGACATGAAATATAAACAATGCTAGAATGATGAATGACTCTATGGAGACAGAACCTGCAACAATAAACAAACAAATAAATAAATGACTTCCATATTTATCCTTAGCTCATCTACTCACAATTACCAAATTAAATAACCAATTTCATTGCATTATCTTAGCTTGTTGCAGTTTTAAAAGACTCTAGTTCTCCTATATGTAATACTTCATAGAGATGCTGACCCCCCCCCCCGAGTAATTCTGAATTGATTTATGAAGGATTCACAGAGCTGTTTGTTTGAGTTTTGGTTGTGTGTATGACTGTTTCTATTCCTTAAAATCTAGAATGGAACTAAATCAAAAACCATAGAAATCATTGTCTTCATTATCACTATCATTTAGACTAAGAAAGTTTTACCAAAATTGGTTAACAAAAATTTTAAATTTACCATAATTTAAATGATAGGGAGAAAGAATTGAATGAACTTCATGCCTTTTTTTACCTTGAAAATTTACAAAAGTTGTGGATGTATTTGTTGAATTGAAAGGAAAGCTTTCTGTGATTTTAGAAAAGAGGAAGAAGTCATATTCCTTAAGTGATAGACTAGTGAAGCTTCAGTATGAACAGATGGTTTATAAAAGCAGTGATCATTATGAGTTCAAAGAAGTTACCAAAATGAAATAATGCCAAACTTAATTCATTTATTCTTTTGACAGATTGCTTGACTGGCAAGTGAGAGGAATGTTATAAATATATTGTTCCTGTATTTCAACAAGATCTTTGATGAATTCTTTTATATATCTTTGTGAACAAGTGATTAACTCTGGTTAAGCCATTAATGTCCTAACTATGAATTGAGTTTTCAATCTTAGAACTAAGCATGCAGTCTGGGGCTCTTGATATTAAGTTAGACAAGTCAAGAAATAACCCTTATGATGCTATTGGCCCTCATCAAGAATGAAGGACAAACAACAGTAATAATTTAGGGCATCCAGGGTCCCACTATCCCAGGAGAATTAATATAAGGGTTTAACCAAAAGCAGATTTTTGGAGAGTTCAATGGTTGCTGAATATTTAAATTCTTTAGTTGCCTTTTTTCTTTTGGTTAAAAGATCTAAGATGCTTTCTCCCAAGTCATCTATACTTTCAGTTCCTTCTTATACTTTGAAATTGATCTCTCAATGCTCTCAAAATTGTGTAACCATTAACATGGACTACCTCTGCATGTGTTTGGTTTAGTTCAACTTGTCTTCTAATTTTGTTCTTATCATTCTATTTTCGTTCTTTCATGTAGGAAATCTGAGCCCAAATAAATCCACTAATTTTGATGGTGAAAAGAATTTTTCATAAAAATGTCTTTATAGATGTTTTTCATTTAAATAATGTTTGCTACCTTTCATTCTAATCCTTAGAATTATTATACTTGATTGAAGCATAACAGGCTCTTTATAAATTTTTTTCCTTTTCCCTTTACTTCACCCTTATAAAGTAATACTGCTCAAAATCATCCCCTTCTGCTCTTGAACAATGAAGTTATATTCTCAACTGGCATTGTCCTCTGTGGCAATGTCTCTCCACTTAGAAAGAGATCCAGTGTTTGATGGTTGAGAAGGTCATAAGGCTCTTTTTATCTACTCATCATGGTAATTGTTTTACATTGAAGCATATTTAAGAAATGGTTGGAGCCATTGTCCATGCCTTGTCTTTTTTATCTATCTTCCATTTTATAGTGCCAACAGCTAAAGATGGGCAAGCTAAATGTTTTGTATTATATTGTGTATTCTATCTTCATATATATATAATATGTATTCATTTGATTTAAAACTGTGTTCTTTGCTGTAACAAGTTAGTAGTTTGAATACATACAAAACAACTGATTCAAAAATAATTCCCAATAACTAGATGTTTCCTGTCTGTCAAAGTATAATTATTTGCATGTTTGTTAAACATTGTTGAATTGAAAGGAAAGTTTTCTGTGATTTTAGAAAAGAGGAAGAAGTCATGTTCCTTAAGTGATAGACTAGTGAACCTTCAGTATGAACAAACAGATGGTCAAGCCTGGTGCCTCCTAGTTATCCCCTTCCCTATCCCCCCCAAAATATCTGTGCTCTCTCTTTCTCTCTCCTGCCATCTTTGCTCTTTTTCCCCCTCTTCTCTTTCTTCCTTTATTCCTCTTTCTCTCACTTCCTCTCTCCCCCATACATATACATATACATATACATATATATATATATATATATGTGTGTGTGTGTGTGTGTGTGTGTATACATACCTACCTACCTACCTACCTACATATATACACACACACACACACACACACACACACACACAGACACACTTTGGAATCCATTATGAGACATGGAAGAGACTGGTAAAGGACCACCCAGACTGCCCACATCAAAGTAGATGCTATGCTCTGTGAGAGAAGCATAATTGCAGTAGTTTAAAACAAAAATGAGATGTACAAATTTAGAGACATCTCCACTCCAAATATTCACATGGACTACTTGTGTCTGACCAGTAGCCTTTTGAGCCCATATTTTTCTGAGAAGCAATGGTTGGACACACTGCAATTTCACTCAAGCTTAATGCTGTCATTTTAGTCTTCTTCAAGAATGAAGAGCAACAGCCATATATGTCATTGTGAATTGGATTAATTGAAGACTAATATCCAGAAAAGAGAGATTATGATTACACTTTCCTCTTACTTATTTAGAAAGTGTTTGATTTGAATCTAGTCCTGCAATTTCTATGAAGTTTCCCAACATACACTTTAGTGAAATATTCCTCAAATTGAGAAAAGAGTAAATAGTATATGGATTCCATAGTTAGAGGGTTTGACTTGAAGAGTATGGGTGGGACAGGATACTAGAATGTACAGAATCAGTGTACATTATGAAAACAGAGTAGGGAAATCTGAGGGGATTTCCTGGGGTTTCATGCTTCCTCAAGTATCAGCTACCATGACTAATCTGGTATTACTTTGAGTATTTCCCACTCTTCTTTATGTAGATAGATTAGGTAGGTGATTCAAGCTTTGGCTAGTTAGGAGATAGAGTTTCTTATATACCACCCCAATATGTTTTGAAAATGATCAAATTGAACCCCAGAGTTCCAGGGATCAACAAATTAAGGAATTAACTCAACCCACATCACTTACTGGTTACCAGTTTTCCTAGGAAGTGCTTTGAGCAAACTCTACTTCCACAATGTTGGAAGGTAAAATGTTTATGATAAACCAGGGGATGTATTGCTTTCCTCTCTAACAGGAGGGAGTGGTGGGGGAATGAGGGGAAAGATCAGACTCCACCCTAAAGGGTGAGGATTGAGATTAGCTCAGTTTCTGTGAAATGTGCCTGCTCTTACTGATAACGCCATGCTTCTCACTAATCTAATTGAACTGCTTTGCTTCTGTTATACCCTGAAGTTAAAAGATCATAGAATTAGAGATGGTAGGAATTTTGGTGGTCACTGAGTTCACTCTCTTCATTTTACAGAAGATAAAACTGAAGCACAGATTAGTTAAATGGTTTGTCTCAGGTTCCATACCTAATAATTGTCTAAAACAGGGTTCAAACTCAGATGGTTTTCACTCCAAGTCCAGAGATTTCTCCATTATACCACCTCGCTTCTTAATGTTTTAATGACTGGTTCTAAAGTTTAGATATTGCCTATTGAAGTGGGACAAGATTTGTCCTGCCCTGTTTGCTTAAAGAAGACAGATCTCTACTAAAAGGTCAGCAAAGAATGGGTTGGGAAAGAAGAAGCAAATGGATGGACAGCTTCGGTGATAGATAGAAAATGTATATGAACAAAATAAAAGATAGTTATGATCTGGATAATCAAAACATCATGAAGTGATGGAAGGAAATCTAGGTTTATAGAAAATGGTTTTTGATGTATTGCTGGTTAAAGTTGCTGGTAAAATGACTCCCATAAGGAGAAGGAAACTTTCAGCACCAAATGTCTCCAATCCTGGAGCTTTCTGCAATGACTGGATTTGATTTAATTTGATTTCTTTCAATTGACTAGACTTAAGTACTTATTAAGTGACTTTGAAATGGAAGACATTATCCTAAGTACAGGGAGTCCAAAGACAAAAATAAAATTGTCTCTACCTCCAGACGTGTCACATTTTGTTAATAAGTTAAACTATCTGTTGTTGAAATGTGATCCCAGTTGTGTCTGACTCCTTGTGACTCAATTTGGGGTTTTCTTGGCAGAGATACTTTAATGGTTTGCTGTTTCCTTCTCAAGTTCATTTTACATACAGATGAAGAAACGAAGGCTAATAGGGTTTAATGACTTGCCCAGGATCTCACAGCTAGTGTTTGAAGTTTGAATTTTTCTGATTTCACACCTGTCATTCTTTCCACTGAGCCATTATTTAAACAGATAAGAAAATTCAGAATGTGTATATGTATGTATGACTCTCTATTAATCTTTCAGTCTATCTCTCTGCCTGTCTATCTGTCTCTGCATTGCCACTCCTTCATTTTCAAAGTCTTGTTTTTCAAACAAGCTGAAAAGGTCCCAGTTGCCCTTCTCTGGTGAGATGACCTATCAGAAACATCTATTCTTCCTGGATAATATTGCCAACTCCCTATAGACCTTTTGCACAGTCCCATCAGTCATCAATAAACATTGAGGTTGATGATGAATGATACTGAAAAATTAGTATATGAACTGGAAAACACTTTTGGACTCTTGGTAGGAATGATTCCTGGGTTCACCAAACATTATTCTACTGTTGTCTTCTGTAGATTTCCTAAGTCTTTATTTAGGATAGTGTTAGGAGTCCTTAGAATAGTTTTGAAGTTGTTTATATAAGTACTTGTATCAGAAAAGTCGTGATGCTTCCTTATTCTGTTAACAATCAAGAAATTGTGGGCTATTGCCTTTTGTGGAGGAGTTTGGTTGTTTGCTGGGAAGTATATTTTGCATCAAAGTAAAGTATATAAATAAAAATAAATTTAAAAAAGGTATGATATAATTGAAAGATACCTCAGTGGGGATATATAGACAGAGATAACCAATGACTCATGAAATCCAAAGGCATAATCATTAAAAACCAGAGAAATTTCCTCAACTTCTATGGAACTCTTTCATTATTATTATTTTTTTATTGAATTTTACAATTTTTCCTCTAATCTCACTTCCCTCCCCCCCCCCTACTTCCACAGAAGCCAGTCTGATAGTCTTTACATTGTTTCCAATGATCAAAATTGAATGTGTTGGGGAGGCTAGGTGGCATAGTGGATAGAGCACTGGCCCTGGAGTCAGGAGGACCTGAATTCAAATCCAACCTCAGACACATAATAATTACCTACCTGTGTGGCCTTGGGAAAGCCACTAAACCCCATTGCCTTGCAAAAAAAAATTGAATATGTTGAGAGAAAAATCATATCCTAAAGGAAAAAATAAAATAAAAGATAGGAAAATTACATAATAAGATAACTTTTTTGAAAAAAATTAAAGGTAATAGTTTGGTCTTTGTTTAAACTCTACAATCTTTCTCTGGATACATATGATATTCTGCATCACAGATACTCTAAAATTGTCCCTGATTGTTGCACTGATGAAATGAGCAAGTTCATTAACATTGATCATCAACCCTATGTTGCTATTACGTGTACAATGTTCTTCTGATTCTTGCTCATTTTGCTCAGCATCAGTTCATTTAAATCCATCCAGGCTTCTTTGAATTCCCATCCCTTAAACGTACATATATATATGGAACTCTTTCTTTATCTAACTTACTCATAATTAGATGTTTGAAATGCTTACAATCAGGTCTGTTTACTTTAAATAAATGAATTTCTAAAAACATGTGAATGTACTTTGTTAACTCCTAATTAGAAAATAAAAAGTCTTAATATTCAAGGGCTATTAAGTTAAACTAGGATGAAGTTTTATATTTAGGTCCTGACAGAACTGAAAAGCTCTTGACTAGTCCTCACCTGGATTGTATCATGAACTAAACCAGAATGAAGGGGCCAGATGGTCATGTGCTCTCACCATATTCTTATTAATTAATTAATATTAAAACATATTAATAAGTTATAATTAAGCAAATTCCCTATAAGGAGGAATGGGTAATTTTGGTTTATTTGTTTATGTCCTAATATCTGAAATGGATCATTATATTGGGTTCTTTGTGGAATTTATGTGGGAAGGAGACAGGAATAAGAACATCACTTTAGGTTACAGCCATGAGGAAAATGTAGGCAGTTCTAAATGTCATAACTTTTAACTTGCCAAGGACATATACTTATAAACAAATATGTCTTTAACCCTCTTTCAACAGAGTTATTACTGCTGTTCATGTGAAATAGAACTGCTGTTGTCCATGGGAAATAGAACTGCTGTTGTTTTTGCAAAATCGTGACCTTGAAGTTCCTTCCGCTCTAACCTTTTGTTGAAACCTTGTCTTTTATTTTCACATAGAATCCTCAGGTAGCTCATACAAGGGATATTGTAGAGAGATGAAAAGGGGACCATGTTGTGATTTGTGAGAAGTTTTAATGGAAAGGCATGTTGAACAAAAGTCACCTGCCTTATCAGCCTTTGTGATCTGCAGAGAAGAGGGGTTCATGTTGTGTTGGGGTTACATGTATTGAAGTGGGGGATGTTGAACGTAATTTCTATCAGAGCAATGATTTGGTCCTGGTCATAGGGTAGTAACAAAGGAGGGGAATATTCCTCTGAATCCATGTATTCCTATCTTAGAAAGAAAGAAAAATAAAATCTGTGCCTCAAAAGGGAGAGTCAAAAGTAAATCTATGTTTCATTAATCTTGGGGATAAGGAGAGTTTCTGGTGGTCCTTAGATGTATATCTGAATAGTCTATCAAATAATCTAGTTCTGTATTTAGCATGAATTTTATCTGTTCTAACACAATATCTAGCAACATTCATAGTTCCAAGGACATGATAGAGAGGGTCAAGAAAATTCTACAGAAAGAGAGAGAGCCAGAAATTAGATTCTCATCAGATGTGATGTGTCAGGGTGGGCTAATCAATCACCACAGTAACAGTGTCTAACCTCTGAGCCCAGAACTGCAAGTATTATAACCAAGGTGACAAAACATCTTGTCTGAATGAAAAATCACGGCATGTACTCTAATAAATGATACTTCATGCTCTTTTCTTGGTTTCAGACTGGCTCCATAAATCCAGGAGATGTGTTCACTATAGCTATGGCTTGGAGCTTTCTGAAATCACTTGTGGAAAGTGATTGAGCATGGGAAAAATTAAAAGATAACTATATACCCTTTCTGGATATGGAAAACTGTGAAGAATAGATGAATATTATTTTTGTAGATGAAATAAAGCTTATTCATCTCCCTTGCTACCAGCTACTAGCTCCTAGAAGTCAGATGCATATGATGCTATCAACTCTTTTGCATTTTCTATAATTTTTGCATGTTTCTATAATCTTCATATGTTTCATAAGCAGTGGAGACCCGACCATAACTATTCCATTAAAAACAAAGCAAAGCAAAGCAAAGCAAAACAAAACAAAACAAAACCACATTGGGATTCCTCAGAAAATTTCTGATAACTTTGAACATGCATATGGGTTCATGGAAAAAACAATTATCTTATTGACCATTGAGAAGGAAGAACCATTGACTCAGTGGATTTTTAAGAGTTACCCACCTTTGGCTTCTCTTATATGTTTCCCTTCTAGAGAGCATATTAGGAGTATTAGAGCCTTTCCACAGAAGTTGAGGGGTAATGTAAAAATGTCTTTTCAACAGTTCTACAAATTGTGTCCATCTTAACATTTTAAGTATCTAATCTCCAATGAGACTATACCAGTACTTTTAAGTTCTGTCTGCTGCTTTTGAAAGTTTTCTTTTTTTTCTTTCTTTTTTTTTTTTGTTTTTTGAAAGGTGGTGGGGTTAAGTGATTTGCCCAAGGTCTTACAGGAGGCTGAATTTGAACTCAGGTCCTCCTAATTCCAAGGATGGTGTTCTAGCAACTTTGTCCCCTACTTCTTTTTAAAGTTTTCTTGAGGGGTGGCTAGGTGGTGTAATTGATAAAGCACCAGCCTTGGAGTCAGTAGTACCTGGGTTCAAATCCGGTCTCAGACACTTAATAATTACCTAGCTGTGGGTTCAAATCTGGTCTCAGACACTTAATAATTACCTAGCTGTGTGGCCTTGGGCAAGCCACTTAACCCCATTTGCCTTGCAAAAAAACCCAAAAACCTAAAGTTTTCTTGAAGAAGTGTGAACTTATGATTTTGTGTTTGAGTGTGTTTGTAGAGGAAATAAGTGTATGACCAATACCTTATCTGCATTTCTTTTTTGTATAGTGCTTCATGACTGAAGTACATGTTTCCCTGCAATTCCCACAAGTTTTCAGAGTCCAGATTTGAGAACCTGGAGAAGAAGGTTTTATAAAAAAAGGTTCAACTGAGTAAATCAATCAAATTATCTCCACTCATTTTATATCCTGAGACAATTATCAGTTGTAGACATAACCCATTTGTTCTCTGAGCATTCATTAGATCTGGAAATCTCTAGATTTGAAATAAAGTCTTCCATTTGGCTGGGTGAGTTGGTCATACCTTCTAGGGTCTGAAAAAAACATCTTCAGTTCCAAAACTAAGAAATCTGAGAGGAAGATATCAATCATGAGTGAACCAGGACTCACATCCTTGAGAATGAACCTCTTATTCTCCTATCCTCTTCTTTTGACTAGAGAATCTTGTGAATTATAAAAAGGCAGAAGATTTGAACTTTTCTTTTTATCAGCATTGCAGTAATACCTATAGGACAGTAGCAGGTAATGGCAGTGTCTGCATCTCAGATTGGATGCAGGTTCAAGTTCTACCTAGAGACAAGCAGGGAGAAAAATTACACTATTTAAAGAGAACATTTTAGAAACTCAAACAAAAGAATCTTCAGGATCTAAGTCATTCCATTAGCTCAGGTATTCTCAAAGTTCTGAACCCACTTTTCTCTGGACTCAGTTTGTACTTGTAGGAGAATGTGTCACAGGCTTGGGGAGGATATTTAAAACAGTGCTTTTTACTTTACCACCTTAGTAAATATAGCTTTCAAAAAATTGTCTGGTTCATTCATATCAAATATAAATTATGACAGGAATCACAATGGTGGGATTTGTAAACTATAGCATTAGATGAGGAAAAAACTTTCAGATCCCTCAGGGATACTTAAAGGATCCTGAGTGATAATAGTAACTACTCTCTGGGGACTCAACTTGTTCTTTTTAGCTAAAGTTAGGATAATAGCTCTAGAATTTACATAATATTGTAATTCATTATTTGTAAGGCTATAAAGTTTTTTTAATTCATCTTATTTCTCTGAATTTAATTTCTGTTTAAATTCTGCTTCTATATTGATTTTGATATCAAAGACTGTAGAAAGAAGTTTTTTCATTAAAATTATTCAAGAAAATTCTAAAAAAAATTAAATATTTTTTGTCTTTAGATGGTATTGCTAATTTATTTACCAATAAATGTCAGAGTGAAACTCAATTGCCCATGATTTTTTATAGTATTTTCTTTGAGCTTTTTTCTGTCTCATCTCAATGAAATTCATGTGAATATTTCTTGAATTAACAATGTGATAGCTTTTATACTTGTGTAAAATCATCTCTTTTGCAAGGTGGTTTTTAAATTCCTTGACAATTTATTATTGTTAATAGCCAAAAAAATTTACTAAGTACCCACCATATCCCTGGCACTGAACTAAGTGTTGAGGATAGAAAAAAAGACAGAAATACCCCTTCTCTCAAGGAGCTCATCAAATGATTAGAGAGACAATGTGCAAATATTTTGTACAAACAATACATACAACATAATTTGGAGGTAATTAATAAAAGGAAGGAACTAGTATTAAGGGTGATTAGTAAAATCTTCTTGTAAAAGGTTGGATTTCTAGCTAACAATTAAAATAAACCAGGGAAACCTGGAGAGAGAGAGAGAGAGAGAGAGAGAGAGAGAGAGAGAGAGAGAGAGAGAGAGAGAGAGAAAGAGATGAGGAAAGAAAAGTTCCAGGCTTGGAAACAGAAAAAAAAAGTCTGAAGTAAGGAGATGGAGGGGCTTGGTTGAAGAATAACAAGGAGTCCAACATCACTGGATAAATGGAGTAAGGGGTAAGTGGAGTGAGGAGTAAGATATAAGAATATCGGAAAGGTAGAGGCAGGGCAGGTTATAAAAGTCTTTGGAAGTCATGCAGAGGATTTTATTTTTCATACTGAAGGTGATAGCCACTAAAGTTTTTTGAGTTGGAGGGAGCAGTGACATAGTCAGATCTGTGCTTTAGAAGGTTGCTTTAACAAATGAGTGGAGAATGGACTGGACTGGGGAAAGACTTTGCAGCAGGGAGATTAAGTAGGCTTTTTCATTAGTCCAGGAATGGAGTGATAGAGGTCTGTCCAAGGATAATGTCACTATTAGAAGAAAGAAGGGAGATGTTATAAAGATAAAATTGATAGGACTCGTTGGTACCCTTAAAAGTAATAGAAAAGTCAAGAAGAAGGGAAAGGTGGGTTTTTTTGGGGGGGGGAATAATCAATTCTGTTTGAATATAAAATATCTCTAGTTCATCTAATTCAAGATGTTCAATAGACATTTGGAGATATGGGCTAAGAAGTCAGCAGAGAGAAGTAGATTTTAGAATTTTTGACATAGAGATAAATGTCAAGTGAATCTATGAGAACTGATGAGATAAACAAGTAAAATATTGTAGAGGGAGAAAATAAAAGGGTTCAGGAGAAAGCCCTGGGGGACGTACATGGACATGTATCAAAGGAGACTGATTAAATAGGTAGGAGAAGAGCCAAGATGGAAAAAGAGGCACAGAAACCTAATGAGGAAAGAGTTCCAAGGAGAAAAGGATAGTCAGCAGTGTCAAAGGCTTCAGAGTGATCAAGAGGGATGAGTATTGAAAACAGCCATTGAATTTGGCAAGAGATCATTGATAACTTTACAAAGAGTAGTTTCAGTTGAATAATGAGGTCTAAAGCCTGTCTGTGGAAAGTTAAGAAGAGAGTGAGAAAAAAAAAGAAGTGAAGGCATCAAATATAGTTGGCCATCTCAGAAATTTGAATCTAACTTTCATCTTTTATAGTACCGAATAGATTCTTTTGATTGGTAACCTGACCCTTGAAACTTTTTAGAAAGCAATTCTTGTGCAACTTCCTGAAACATAGTTCATTCTTTTGGTTTTGGGGGAATCTTAATCACTTCACTCACTTCACTGAACTCTTCTTTAGTTCCAGCATTATTACTGGTAAAATTGTCATTCTTCTAATTAAGTTGATCTTGGATCTTGGCTGGTTACTTATTTGACTTTTTCTTCTGTTTTGCCTTCCAGCTAGAACACATTTATTTCTTTTTTATTTCATATTTGTCATTTAAATTTTTCATAATTCTATTGACACTGTTCAGTTCCATATTTTTACTGTTCCCTTTTTTAACATAACAGATTTTTCTTTATAAATTCCAAATACCTAAAATACCTTTCCTGAGAATTTTTTAGCTATTTTGTTGTATATTGATAGATTGCTATGTTAGCATGATTCCAGTTTTGCTTCTGGAATGACTGTGACCATTCATTATTTTTTTCGCTTTAGGGATATTCCCTTTGGTACTTTAAATTGATAATAGTTGGGGCAGCTAGGTGGCACAGTGGATAAAGCACCCGCCCTGGAGTCAGGAGTACCTGGGTTCAAATCCAGTCTCAGACACTTAATAATTCCCTAGCTGTATGGCCTTGGGCAAGCCACTTAACCCCATTTGCCTTGCAAAAACCTAAAATAAATAAATAAACAAACAAATAGATAATAGTTAAGTTGTAATTTTTACTTGCTTACATTTGATCATTCTTTTTACTTTTTTTTTTTAGTTTTTTTTTGCAAGGCAATGACGTTAAATGGCTTGCCCAAGGCCATACAGCTAGGGAATTATTAAGTGTTTGAGGTTGAATTTGAAGTCAGGTACTCTTGACTCCAGGGCTGGTGCTCTATCCACTGTACCACTTAGCTGCTCCTTCTTTTTACTTTTTTGAGAAGGCATTATCTTTTTGTCTTTATTACCTTTCTAAATTTCCTTAAACATTTTCTTCATTCTGTCTTCATTATTGTGCAAGATGGGCTTTATTCTAACATGCGACTCTGCCATATTGCTGAAAGTCTTCTCCATGTTTTTTCAGAGTATTTACATATATTCAGTAATCAAATTAACCAGTTCATTAGGTGTCCTGATAAGTAGTTTTTCTAGGTCTAGTTAAGTAAGTACTCCTTTACCTTCTCAATCTTTTTATTTCGATTCCTTCTTAACTGCTTTTGTTCTGTTTTTCTAAATATAAATGATGGTGATGATGAAAATGGTAATATTCTCCAATTCAAAATTTTGATCAAGATAATTCTTGCTTGACACCCACCTAAGGTAAATAGAATGTGAGTAAGCAAGTCAAAACCCCCAAGAAGGTTTGATTGCGTTTTCTAAATTCTGTTTAACGTTGGAGTTCTCATTGCCTAAAGTTTTAGGATTTGACCAGGAAGAAGGATCTTCAAAAGGAGGAACATGTGCCTTCAGAAAGCTAACTCAGAAAAAATTCTTACAGCCCCTAATGATGATTTCATTCATGATCAGAGTTCCCCCTTCAAACAAGCTAGAAAAATTTTATCTCAGCAGATTTTTCAGAGTTTCAAATAACTGTTAGTCTATCGTCCTTCTCCACCATCACCATTACTACCTCCAGAACCAACACAAATATTATTATACTAACCAAGAAGAAAATAGATCTTTTGCAGGAATTCTGCATATTCTATTTTATCATCTCTTAGGAATTTTCACTGAAATCAAATATCATTTCTGTCTATAGAAATATTTATTATTTTTACATCATCTATCTCTAAAAATAAGTAAATATAGTAAAGCTGATACAAGATCCGGGGAAAGGGAAAATTGACAGGTGTACCTGTTGAGGGGGGGTGGAAGTGCACTTCCCACCTACACACACACAGAGAAGTATAAAACTGGGAGCATTCATCATTGTCAGGTACACCTCTGTCAACATGAAGTTCCTACTTCTCCTGGCCTTCATAGGAGCAGCTGGTGAGTTCCCCTTCTGCCTACCTTCTTAATTATTTCTTCAGTCACCTCCTGTTTCTTTTTCTCATTGTATCCTTCAGTTTTCTCATTGACAAGCAAGTCTGACTTTCTACTTCTCCCTTATCTACTTATTTAGTTTCTTCCCTTTTCACTGTTCCCCACCCATATTTATTTCTTGTATGTCTCCATGCTCTTCTCATCACGTAATGTCCAATCATGCCTCATATGCATCCACAAAACATTTCCTCTAAATTCATAGGTTTGCTAAAGTCAGATTGAACCCAGGTCTATTATTACATTTCAATTTGAGCATCTATGCTTTGGAAATCAGCAACCAATTGGGACTTGCTTTTTTCAATTCTTAGGAAAATTATGGAGAAAATATTAATATTGAAGTCATGCTTTCACTAGAGATCTAACCAATTCAGGATGTGAATGAAAGCTTCCTATAAAATTTCCTTTTGTGAAAATGCTGGTGAGACCTAGTTTTCTACCAAAAAACCCCAAAAACCTGTGTGTGATCCTATACTAGAAGCTGGAGAAAATATCTAATGTAAAATACTATTAAGAATCCTTAAGATTCAAATGATCTGGATCTGGCAAAGAAAACCAAGAGCAATTAAAAAACTAAAGTAGAATTTCACACATATTGGAAAAATAGGAATTTTATCAAAAAAGGGATAGAATCAGTGTCCAGAATAGATGGATGATTTCAAACAAAGATGAATATATTTTGTCTCCCTAGAAGATCTTTGAGGGCAGGGATGATTTCATTTTTGTCTTTTTATAGCTTTGTATAGAAGTAGAAGTTTAATGTGTTTATTGATTGTTAAACAGTTTAAAAAGAAAAGAGAATTCTGACCTGATCATTCAATGTAAGACTAGTTGTTTCTCTCTCTACTGTGCTCATCATCCTAATTTGCTGTTTTTGTTATTGAGTTTTTTTTTTATGTCTGACTCTTTTTGGGTTTTCTTAGCAAAGATACTGGAATGATTTTCCTATTTCCTTCTCCAGCTCATTTTACACATGAAGAAACTGAGGGGACAGGGTTAATGTCTGAGGTCAGAGTAGAGCTCGAGAAGAGAATTTTTCCTAATTCTAGGCCCAGAACTCTTTACATTGTACCACCATCACAATACTTAAAGCATGGATATATAGTCTTTTAGTTCTTCTGGGTCTTATCACCCAACAAAAACTTGTCAAGGGTTGAATAAAGAATTTTATTTTTATTTATGACTATAATATAATCCATATTACCGAAGAGCATAATAATAAAATGTAATAACGCCACATGAATGTACTTTGAGGGCTACATGCAGTCTGTAAACCATGGTTAGACATACCTGCTCTACAGCAAAATCTAGGAAATATGATTAATATCATAATTAGTGATTAGGGTTCATGAATGCTAAATGCTTGATGAGGATGATCAAAAATAGTGAAATTAAATTACTAGCAGTGTTAATAATGACCATAATTGCAATCATCCTAGTACCATGGAGGCATGGAATCTCAAACTCAGAAGAAATATGTTACATTTAATTTTTTTTTAAAAAGGAACTTATGGAAGATAAATCATAGAAATTGCACCCAGTACTCAGGTTTAAGACTTGCACTTTCTCTTTCTTTTTCTGCCTGAAGTTGCTTTCTCCAGTGATGATGATGATAAGATTGTTGGGGGTGAAACATGCCAGGAGGCTTCTGTCCCTTACCAGGCATCCCTGAATATTGGCTACCACTTCTGTGGTGGCTCTCTCATCAGTGAACAGTGGGTGGTGTCTGCTGCTCATTGCTACCAATCGTAAGTAATAAAACAAACCCAACTCTAGGGTCCTCCAACTATGGAGCCTCTTATGAAGGTTAAGGGAAAACTGGGCAAGATCTGAGGGGAAGAGGAGATATCCTCAGCAATGTGTGAGGGCAGTATCTTAAACACGGAAGAAAGGCTAGTGGTAGGAAAGGAAATGGGACAATCTGTATGGCAAGCTAGCCACTTTCTTCCCTCCTCTTCCCATGGACACTACTGGGTATGCAAATACCCCGGGATCAGAGAGAAAGCATGGCTCCCCAATTTTATGAGATAGCATTTTTTTTCCACTTAACTTTATGATTACAGTAGGAATTATGGGAGTTTCTGCACTAAATGTAATTCCTGTCCATACTTTCCTTGAAGTAGGATTTAAGTTTTTGTTAACTAGATCTGTCAGCCTATCCTCCTCCCCTCAAAATAAGACAATTCTGGTATCTGGGGCAAGCTTAGTTGAGGAGAGTTGGAATGGATAAAGGAAGTTGTTCCCACTATGACTACATGACCAATCCCTTCTGTGACTGAGTCTAATGGAGAAAGCAGAAATGGAAATGACAGTTGAAGAATTTAAGAAAATAGGAAATTTCCTTTAAATGAGAATTTTAAATAAAACAGGAATTGAGGTGGAACAGAAATGTTAGTCAAGTCCAAAATTTATTGAGGATGATAGAAGAATTATGAAGTTCAGAGGTGGCAGCAATAAAATTGGTATAAGATGTAGTGACAAGGCACACTCAGGGAAAAGATATCATGGCTGCAAGATGGACCGTGGAAGTTGGAGAGACAGCTCAAGTTTTGGGTGAAAGAATGGGCCAGTCCAGTGGCGGTACTTATCTGGGGGAGGGGAGTAGGAGTGGAGAAGAAACATGTCACCCCTTGCTCTGACTCATTTTATTAAATATTTTTAAATTATTGAATTATTACCTATTGAGTTGATTTTCTTGGCAAAGATATTTTTTATTAAATATTTTATTTTTTATTAAATATTTTATTTATTTTTTAAAACTATATACAATGGGAATTTTTAACCAATTATTTCTTTTTTTTTAAGATTTTTTGCAAGGCAAATGGGGTTAAGTGGCTTGCCCAAGGCCACACAGCTAGGTAATTATTAAGTGTTTGAGACTGGATTTGAACCCAGGTACTCCTGACTCCAGGGCCAGTGCTTTATCCACTATGCCACCTAGCTGCCCCAAGCAATTATTTCTTTTGCAAAGTTTTGAGTTTCTCCATTCCTCCTCTCTCCCTCCCCACCCAAAAGAAAACAATCTGATCATCCTGGCACTTTTGACAAAATTCCAGCCTCCCCACACTATAGTCCCAGCTCTGACCCAAAGCCTCTAGAGTTGGTCAATGATCTATGACCTCCAGAATTGTCGGAAAACTGGTACTCTGGTCTAGGAAGACAACACCCATAGGGATACTCCTAACACTGAACAAGATTCTCCTTCTTATAGTCGCATCCAAGTGAGACTTGGAGAGCACAACATTGAGAGCCCTGATGGAAGTGAACAGTTTATTGATTCAGAAAAGGTCATCCGTCACCCTGGCTACAGTTACTGGACCCTAGATAATGATATCATGCTGATCAAGCTGAAAACTCCTGCCATCCTGAATGATCATGTGAACACTATCTCCCTGCCCAAGTCCTGTGCTGTTGCAGGAACAGAGTGTCTTATCTCTGGTTGGGGCAATACTCTGAGCTCTGGCGGTGAGTAGCATTGGCCTGTCCCATCCTCCTTCTCTCCCATCTGCCCCCTAACCTTTGGTCAGCTTCTCCGTTGTTCTTATTCTGGAGAGTAGCCTGCCTGTTCTTTGTCCTCTGCTAGTTCTCAAGACACATGATGAATCAATACCTTTGAAAGGTGGTTAGGAACAGTTTCCATAGCTGAACCTCAAAGTTCATTCTAGGAAGGATTTCTCTGTCCTCCTGCCCCCAACCCATCCCAGGTCCCCAAAGGAAAGGAAATGATTTTCTGGATCCAGTGTTGAGAGACTCTCTGTCCCTTTATTTGGCTGGGAGTATAGGATAATAACTTTAGAGCTTAGACGTCATATCCAACCACCTCGCATTACAGATGAGGAAACTGAGGTACAGGTAGCTTGTCCTTTATCCTTAAGGAATTACAATTTACTACTTCGGCTTCTTAACCCATAAATCAGATGACCAGGACTGTGTCTGTCTCAGAGTCCTGGAACTGAGAAAGTAGTGACAATACAGGATCTCCTTTAGCAGGTAAAAAAAGTAACTATCATCTTGTCAGTGAAAACAATTAGTTAGAAAAGAATGTCTATTACTCAGATAAGATGCTGCTTGGCTCTGTTTCTACCCCTCTTAGCAATGTCCCAAGGCTTCTGGGGTTATAGCGTACTAACAGTCCTAAGTTCACCCCACTATAGAGCCTATGTCCTGTTGTCTTACCCCACATAAGACCTTGTTTCCTGACTTAAGAGGTACCTCATTCACTTCAAATTCTTGCCCAGGGTACATTTTATAGTAGTCGCCATGGCTGGAAAGATTCTCCCTATGGTTCTGCCCAAATCCTGTGCTTCCTACCTATTTGTCCTTAGACATGCTGATGAAGGCACTGAGCCTCAGTTTTATTACCTGTAAAATGAATGAAGCCTCTTAAAACTTTATATAGCCTTTTGACTCTAGGAGCACCTAGTTCTCCCTCCAGGTCATAGGAGCAATTGATGTGCTTTCCAGCTTTTACATTTGTACCTCCTGACCCATCTTTCATGGAGATAAAGCTCTTCTAATGGTTCTGACCTTCTATTCATTGGAAAAATTTGATTAACAGACTAAACCTAGCATTCATCCATTTCCTGGTATTTCTGCTCACTTCCTTATCCTCTTAGCAGTCAGAAGATTGTCTCTTTGGAAATCAATATCATAATTTTACAAAGGCACATATATTTTAAACCTTGATTGATAAAAAGGAAATATTTTTCTTGACTGACCTCTTTAATACCGAAGTTACATTTATTTACATTCACTTTTTCAGTAAATATTTTCTAAGCTTCTACTTATACGAATATTCCCTGCCTTCAAGGAACTTACAGATCAATTGAGGACCTGAACAAGAATATGAATAACTATAAGACTGGACAATATCAGTCAGCTGCCATTAAAGAAGTTTAATGTGATAAAGAAGTTTATTAGTTGAAGAGCTACTATCTTTTGTCTCTTTTCCAAACTAAGATGTTCACCCTATCCAGTTCTCAGAACTCATGACCTGTTCTGATACCCACTCTTTCTTTTCTATCTACTCCCATATTTTCTTTACAGTCAACTACCCTGACCTGCTTCAGTGTCTGAATGCCCCTCTTCTATCTGATGCTGCATGCCGGGCCTCTTACCCTGGAGAGATCACTGACAACATGGTCTGTGCTGGCTTCCTTGAAGGTGGCAAGGATTCCTGCCAGGTAAGAATCTGCTAGATATATGTGAAAGTCAAAGGCACCTGTAGTAGAGCAGAGTTATTGGAACCATCAAAGCCTCTGTGATTAGAAAGAGAAAATCTTGTATCCCTGCTCAGGATTCTTTTTTTTTGTAAGGCAATGGGGTTAAGTGGCTTGCCCAAGGCCACACAGCTAGGTAATTATTAAGTTTCTGAGGCCAGATTTGAACTCAGGTACTCCTGACTCCAGGGCCAATGCTCTATCTACTGTGCCACCTAGCCTCCCCAAGTCTGGAGGATTCTTAATCTGGGTTCCTTAACCTTCAAGAAGTCCATAGAGATTTTAGGAGGTCCATAAACTTACATGAAAAAGAAAAACTACATCTTTAGTTTTACTTACCTCTAACTGAAACTTAGCATTCTTCACTTTTGAATGTAAGCAACAATCATTATTCTGAGGTGTTCAAAGTTTTCACTAGGATTCCAAAGAAATCCATAATCCAAAGTTAACAACCATTGCCAATGACCAACCCAAAAATCAGGAGCAAATGTAGTCTGGTCTCTTTAGTAGCAGGAAGTTGGGAACTGGAATTTTGGCTCTCAAATCACTTAAGAAATAACCCTAAAGATCTGGTGGAATGGAATGGAATATTGGAAGGGTATATTGTGGGTGAACTTTATGTACCAACTAGTCTATTGGACTATAAGGCAGCTATGGTGTTCTTTCCATGATACCAAGTTTCATCCTAAGACCTGACTTTAGTCCCTTTTCATTCTTCTCCCCCTCATTCATTATTGACTTCCTTTTCCAGGGAGACTCAGGTGGTCCTGTTGCCTGTAATGGAGAGCTCCAGGGTATTGTCTCCTGGGGTTATGGCTGTGCTCAGAAAAATAGGCCTGGTGTCTACACCAAGGTCTGCAACTTTGTGGATTGGATAGAGGAAACTATTGCTGCCAACAGCTAAATCATTCCTTTCTCCCCATCTCTTATTATGGATTGTTGATACCATATTAATAAAGCCATGCTTCCTTTGATGCCCGTGGTTTGTGCTTGATGTCTGTGCTGTGTTCCCCACTTTTCTCTTAGTTCACATAGCTGCTTCTGGGCAGTTATGGCACAGGATAATACTAACTGAAAGCAGTAATCTCCTCCACTGTCTTGCCTCCAGTCCTTGATGGGGGAATCTCTTAGGTCCTAAGAAAATTCTAGTATCAGTGTAGATTCTTGGTAATAAACAAGTAATCATTTTATTCTTGTCAGTTATAGCTAAGAACTTATAAATTTATCAATACTAATCCCTAGTTTCAGTCCTAGAAAATGGGAAACTTTTTCCTGAGTTCAGATCTGACTTTGACACTTATTAACTATGTGATATCGGCAAGTCACTTAACCCTCCCCATTCCCATTTTGCCTCAGTTTCCTCCTCTCATTCCAAATGACCTGGAGAAGAAAACAACACTATCTTTGTTACCCTTTAAATGGAGTCACAAGACTCAGATATGACAAATTACTGAACAACAACGTCAAAAGCAACTGGGATATCAGAGCTTTACAATTTCTACCAGATATCAGGTATCCATTTAAGAATCAATGAGGAAGAACTTCAAAGAATCTGAGAAAAGATCAGAACTATCCTTTAAATACACCATTTAATACTTCCTGACTGTGGTATGACTTATTATTCCATTGTTATAACATGGTCTGTATATCTGGACTTCCCTCTTGACTTCCCTTTTTTTTTGCCAACATTGTTTCTCTTCTGCCCCTCCTTTCTTCCCTGCTTCTATAATGCACTTAAATCTGTTTTGGGGGGCATTATTTCTTTGTTACTTTGGCCCCAACTTTGATTCTGGTACAAGTGAAAGCCATTAATCTAGCTTGACTCTTTGGTGCCCTCTCCTGTCCTCTTAATCCCTTCATTCCCACCAGTCTCTGTGTCTCCTTAGTTACTCCAGGTATTCAAAATTCCAATAGTAGGAACATTTTGCTCCATTCTTTGAATCTACCCTCTAACCAAACATTAGACAAAAAATAAAAAAAAGATTAATGATAAGACAGTATGTAATTAGAGCAGCTCCAACCTATATTTGTCAAATAAAATTGTTGAATGAAAAATGAAAAACAGGTAGCTATTGATGATTGACTTTGAATAATTTCATATTATTCCAGGTTTTAATTATATGAGTTGCCAAAATGAGGAACCCAAAAGAACATGGTAAACTGCATTAACTAGCAAACAGTTGGGCTCTTTGTCCGGTAGAGAGATAAAACACATTATAAATGGTTACTGATTATGAATGGTATATCTTAACAAAAGAGCAAAAGGTAGTTGGGGAAAAAACAATTTTGCTGTGATGCTGGTTGATCAGATAATAAATCAGTGTCATCAACTATTAACTCACATGTATAATTTCTCAATTATGCCAAATTAATATATTTATTTTTTCATTTTTATCAAATCTTAATAATGTTCTAATCTTGAATTTAAGTATCCTTAATGATATATAAATATATGTATATATACATACATACATCTGTATGCATGTATTTACACATATGTCTATGCATTCATTTATTTCAGAGGTGAGGGTTTCACATATTGACCAAAACTACTAGAATAAACTATGAATCGCTAAGTGTAATCCTGACTTTCAGGGAGTTCTTCCAATTTTTTTCTAATGACTAGCATATTCAAAATATTCCTTGGACTGATTTACCTTGGATTTGTACATTTGAAAAAGATAACTGCTCATGTTGCCCTTCTGAGTATAAAATAGTAGTTACCCTAACTACTGGGGTCACAAAGAACCAATCTGGTTGTTTTGGGCAGTGCAAGTTTCCTGGAACTACCTTTGTTGCTCAGAGACCTGAATGGGCATTTGGAATTTGGTTGACCAGCAAAACTAATTAGCATGAAGATCTTAAGTCTCTCTCTCTCTCTCTCTCTCTCTCTCTCTCTCTCTCTCTCTCTCTCTCTTTCCCTCTCGCTCACTTACTTTCTCATTCTGTGTGTGTGAATGTTCTACTCATGGTTTGCCTATTATTTATTTGTATCAATTAATTTTTAATTAACAGTAGAGACTGGAACTATTTCTGTTCTTCAAGACCCCCATCTGAACTAAAACATTCATAGATTAAATTGAAAGGAGCAGAAAAATAGATGCCAAATGAAGAAGCTTTGTTAGTTTTTATAATGATTTATTTTTGTGAACATTAACAGTGAACATACTGTGCTTGAACACTAACAACTCAATACCCCAAGTATCCTACTGAAAAAGTAGACATGACACTTAAGAAAATGAACCTGGGAAGAAGAATGGAATCTGAGTAAGTTTGAAGCAGAACTGAGACATCATGGTAAAAGTGGAAAGAGCCATATAGACTCAGAATCAAGAATGTTACTCTGAATCCTAATTCTTACATTTGCTATCCTTTGAAACTCTGGGCAAGACATTTAATATCCCTGTGCCTGAACTATGTCAATTGCAAAATAAAGATATTAACAACAACCTCATAAATGTGTTATGAAGTTCAATATGAAATAATGTGTGTAGAGAATGTTGCAAATGTTAAAATATTACATGTTATTTTCATTTGGTTATTTCAGTTGGTTGTGTTAATTCTTCGTGACCCCATTTGGGGCTTTTCTTGACAAGGAAACTGAAGTGGTTTTCCATTTCCTTCTCCAAAGAAAGTTGAAAATTTTTAAATATTATATAATTTTCATTACTATTTCAACTAGAAAAAAAGTTGTAGAAACAAAGTACTACTGAAGGCACACTAAAATTTATTTTCTTTTTTTTTTAGGCTTTTTGCTAGGCAAATGGGGTTAAGTGGCTTGCCCAAGGCCACACAGCTAGGTAATTATTAAGTGTCTGAGACCAGATTTGAACCCAGGTACTCCTGACTCCAGTGTCGGTACTTTATCCACTGCGCCACCTAGCCGCCCCTAAAATTTATTTTCAAGACATTTCAGAGGAGAGAAGACTAAAGTTCTAGAAAAAAAAATCTTAGTATTATTCCCAGAAAAACTTCTTCAAACAAAAGGGATTAATTCATTACTCACCACTTCAATTATTAGTTCTTCAATTTACTTCAATTCACCAATGATTCATTTTCTTTTAAGAAAACAATGAAAAATTCATACACATTCAGAGAATCCTGAATTAAAATATGAGAAAAGAACAGACTGATTTTGACTGATGATTTTCTATCAAGGATCATATCTTCATAGTCACAAAATTGATTGAAAAGTTCTGAGAATACATAATTTAGCAGAAACTATTGTATACTGATTATAAAGAAATGGCATCAACAAAAAACCTTTCCCTTATAGTAAAATACAGAGTTGAATACTCTCTCAACAAAAAGTTTCCCATATATCTCTTAAGATCATGCAACATTCCTTGGTAGATGCTGGCAGAGAGATAATTGCTTAATAAGTATAGAGTGAGGGATAAAGCAGGAAGACAGGTGCTTTTCAAAAGTGTTTGTTATTATCATACAAAAAATATCTACCACAGAGTACCTTCAGAAGAGGTAATTCTTTAGAATCAGATGATGAGGTCTTCCAGATGATCTTATTTTTAGATGACTGCACCAAGCCATAGAACCTTACAAAACTTTGTCAATGAGATCTAAGGGGCCACAAAGAAAGCTGTCCTAATAATTCACAGAGAAATAAAATATTCAGATTTAGAACTGAAATGGGACTTAGGGACTATCTAGTCCAATTCCCTTATATTATAGTTAGTGAAAATGGGGGCTAGGAATACTTGACAGTGCTAGAATTCAAATCTAGATCCTTTTATTCAAAATCCAATGCTTTTTCCATGATAGAAAAAATCAAATGGATGAAAACCATCATTACCCAGGGTATAACTTGTAGTTAGTCTGTCTGTATGCAACCATATATATATATTTATATTTTAATATGTGTGTATATAGACATATATGTATGTGTATGTGCATGTGTGTACATGTGACTATCTATACATATCTATACCTGTAGCTCTCTATCTCTCTATCTCTCTTTCTAATTTGGATGGTCCAGTACAGGGATAAGTCACTCTTGCATAGTTGCTCTGAACCTTTCTGCTAGCTAACAGAGTATGGAGCAATTACTACCTACTGGATCACTATTTGAGGGAAGTCTGCAGCTATATTGTCTAATCACAAATGGGAACCTGGAATATAGGAAACGCAAAGGGATAGAGATTAGATTAGGCCTGGATCTGATCACTTAAGGTCTCCTGAAAGGTTGTGTATCCCTGTTATCCCTGAAGAATAGAGAACTCAATGTCCAGAGGAGGAAGTGGTTTAACATCTTAATCTGTATTCAATCACTTCACTAGATTAGATTAGAGTAAAACAAGCCCAGAACAGACCCTCCAGAAGAACACAGAGACTGGTCCTAACCAACCACAAAGCCCCTAATACAAGACATAAAATTGGAAGAAGAGCAAATGACAACAACAAAATTAAAAAGATATGATCCCAAGTATTCCCATGAAAGAAACTCAAAAGAGGAGAATGACTCTGAAGTACTGAGAGACAAATTCTTTAAGAAAAACACAGATTGGCCCTCAAATTAACTAGAATTCCTAGAAGTAAAGTAAGCTATTTTTAGTTTAAAATGACAATTATAAATTAGATGGCATCAGAAGAAAAATAACTAGAAAAAAGTTAGAGCTTTGGAGAAAAAATTTGGAATAAGAATTTATAGTTTAGCACAAGAGATACAAAACCTTCAGCTCAACTGATGCAAAACCTAACTCAAGAGATTCTTTGAAAATTATACTGGATCCAATATAAATAAATGACTCCATCAGACAACAAGAACTAGAAAAATGAAACCAAAATATTGGAAAAAATAGAAGAAACTATAAGGTATTTCATGTAAAAAATAACCTGGAAAACAGAACAGTGGAAAAATGAGTTAAAAAACTTTGATCTGTATGACTAAAATAAAAACCTGGATAACACACTTGAAGATATCATGAAAGAAATCTATCCAAACTTATTAGAACAAAAGAGTAAAGTGAAAATGGAAAAAAAAATGCATCAATCACCTCCTAAAAGAAACCACAAAATAAAACTCCCAGAAATATTATAGCCAAAATCTGAATTTTCCAGGACAAAAAAAAAAATACTGCATGCCACCAGAAAGAGTTCAAATACAGAGAAAGTCAAGGTCGCAAGTTAGCTCTACAAAGGGATCAGGGCCTATATCTTTTGTACTATTTCTGACGTGTATGCAAAAAAACCCATTTATTCTCACCTCTCTTTCCAGTTTTGAAATGTGAAATTCTTGAAGTGATTTACATGGACTCAAAAGTAGGTAGGCAAATGCTGGTAGTTGAAAAGAGCTTCCTTCTCATGTTTGAAGACCAGACTGAGTTTAAGAAACAGGTATTTGATGCAGAAAAAAAATTAATTTAAAATATAGACCATATAAATCAGAGGTTTTCTGCTGGTATTATTTTCTGAAACAATAATGTAAATAAAGTCAGAATAGCCCTTGGGGCTGTGGCTATAAGATTAGAAAGAAACCTCTTTCCTTTGTGTTGCATCAGTAATTCAACTTTAGATCAGCAATGACCCATAGAGGGCAGCAAAGGACGTGAAGACAGATAACTATGGACTAAACAAAAGATGACCAATAGCTGCAAGAGAAGATGACTAATCAAGAGGCTGGAGCAGCTTCCATTACTACAGACTACAATTCAGTGATATCCCCATACCAGTAGATGACATTTTTGGTTTGATCGGAAGAGCAGAAAGTAGCAGCTCTGGAAAGAACCTGGAATGTAGATTGTCTTGGCTATACAGGTCCTTTCTTTCATCCATGTTTCCTGAATGCATGATACCATCCCCACCAACACTGAAAATTGTGGGAGGATGTACCCTTGTGATGATGTTACTTGATATTTAATTTATTGTTTAAAGATGAACCTTTTGCTGTGAATATCTTTTGAACAACTAGATTGTATAGTGGATTGAATGCTAAATCTGGAGTCAGGAAGACTCTTCTTCCTGAGTTCAAATCTTACTAGCTGTGTGAACTTGGTAAATCACTTGATCATTAATTACCTCAGTTCCTCATTTATAAAATGGGGACATACTAGAGATGGAAATGCCATATGCTTTGGTATCTTTGCCATGGACTTTTTCATTGGAGTCACAAAGACTTGAAAATGACTGAGGGCTAATACACTCTTTGGTTGGTCTCATAAAAGGAACATTGATAAAGTTTCATATTCCATGGTTTTGAGTGGATGATTATTTAAAATATTTCTTAAACCGTAATAACTTTCATGAATCATAAGATTGAGGAATATTTGGATTGTAAGTATAAGAAGGAGCAAAAGGGACATCATCCAGGAAATTTCTCATCTATATAGTAGGTCAACCAACTTACATAAGGAAGGAGAGATAGCAGAGGTCCAATGTACATCCTGTATTAGTATCAATGGGATATTATAAGACCTAGAGGAAACCTGGGAGCTTTGGTAAATCAGTGGAGAATTAATGGGGAACATGAAAGGGAATTTCAGAGTTTATAAAGCATAACTGGAAGAAATATCTGTCACTCATCAAATTGACTTTTATTAACTCTTTCCTATGCCAGTCAGTTAACAAATTTATTAAGAGCTAACTCTATATCAGACACTGTACTCAGCCAGGAGATGCAAAAAATGTAAAAGACAATTCCTGATTTCAAGGAGCTTGTAGTCTAATGAAGGAGACAACATGCAAAAATCATTACAAATTACATACAGGATAAATTTGAAATAATCAACAGAGGGAAGACATAAGAATTAAATAATAATGAGCTGTAAGGAGTAAAGTAGTAAAAGCATCTTACTACTAGAATTAACTCTTTACTACTACTACTCATTAGTAGTAGTTAGGTAGTAATAAATAGTACTAGTAAGGAGTAAGGAGTTATTTGTTGTGAGAAATAAGTTGTAGAGTCAAATCAGATGCTTTGTGACTCCATTTGATATTTTCTTGGCAAAGATACTGGAGTGGTTTGCCATTTTCTTGTCCAGCTCATTTTACAGATGAGGAATTGAAGTAAACAGGGTTAGGTAACTTGTCCAAGGTCATACAGCTAAAAAGTATCTGAGGCTGGATTTGAACTCAGGTCCTTCTGAGTTGAGGTCCTGTATTCTATGCATGATGGTGCACCTAAGATGTCTAAAATTCTACCTCAATAAGATCACACAGCATTGGGGAGAGTATTACCAAGAATAACTGAAACTTTAGTCAGGGTTATTTCCAAGAGAAGGTCAATACACCCTTTGGTTGGTCTCATAAAAGAAACATTGATAAAGTTTCATATTCTATGGTTTTGAGTGGATGCTTATTTAAAGTATTCCTTAAACTGTAATAACTTTCATGAATCATAAGATTGAGAAATATTTGGACTGTAAGTATAAGAAGGAGCAAAAGGGACATTATCCAGGAAATTTATCATCTATATAGTAGGTCATCCAACTACATAAAGAAGAAGAGATAGCAGAGGTCCAATGCACATCCTGGATTAGTACCAATGAGATATTACAGAGAAGGATGAAGAGATCCAGTGTCACCTTGCATTTTCATCTGCAAAGTAAAGGTCGTTTGGTCCTCACTATACTCCCTTTTTGTAGTCATATGATGTGTAGGATGTTCATAGGTATTTAGTAGCTCTGGAGTTCATATGCAGATTTCACTAGGAAAAAGTAACAACTGGTTATTGAACTGAGAAATCACATTGATCTTTTATTTATTTGAGTGGTACTAGATGAGCTTGCTCCTGAGTCCCTTCCTAGCAGCATGATTATAAAAGGGGTATTCCCAGTAACTAATTTCAATAATCTTAATACAATAGTTGAGTTCTGAAAATGATTCTATTCACTTTCAGATTCACAGAGGATGTTTACAGTGCCAGAAACATGATATGTCAATGAGCCCTCAACTGCTGGACTGAGGTCTGGTAATAAATACTGATAATACTCCCTCAGAGTAGAATTAGATTCAAGGAACTCAAAGTCAATATAAACATTGTTTGAAAGAGTACCTCAATATCAGGGAGGTGATGCTATGACTTGCAAGTGAATTGGCTTTGAATGAGAGGGTGGTAAGTAAGTCACCAGCCTTACTCTCTCCTCCAGAGCCATTTGGGTCCAGAGGCTAGATATGAATCAGGACGACTGGAGATGACCCCATATATAGTGGGAGAATTTGGTTTTTTGGTGCTCAAGATAAGGTGCACTTGGTATACTGCAATATATGAAAAATTAGTAAATTCAAAGGATAATTAAGGCAACACCTTATTCTCATTTCTGATTCAGAGACTATAGAAGTGACATGAGAAGTAAAAAGACTTTGCTCTAGTCCAAAACTAGGTAATGATAGAGACAACAACTCTTTAAAAATCATTTAAGAGTTTTAAATGAACTAAAATACACAGAAATTATACCATGAAGGAAACTTAAAGGTTATTTAGTCCAGGGGTGGGGAACTTTTTTTTCAGCCAACAGTCATTTGGATATTTATAATATCATTCATGGGTTATATTTGATTAAACATTTCATTAATTCACCCCTAAAAAGCACCTAGATTGCCTTGGCAATGCCATACCAATTCAAATCAAAGGTTCTCCACCCCTGATCTAGTCTAACATATTCATTTTAGAGGTGAAGAAACTATAGCTCATAAAGGTTAAATTTCTTGTTCAGGATCATTTAGAAAAACCAAGTAGAGGAAAAAAGTTTATTACCCAGTTGGAAGGACAACCTGCAGCTGTAAGGACAACCTACAGACATCATTCATTAGTCTCTATATCTCAAAAATTTCAAATAGCAAAGAATGAACCTTGTTGCTGTTCAGTAATTTTAATAGGGTCCAATTCTTTGTTTTCTTGGTTTATTATTTCCTTCTCCAGTTCTTTTTTGAGGCTTTCTTGGTTTATTATTTGGAGGTTTTCTTGGTTTGTTATTTCCTTATTCAATTCATTTCACAGATAAGGAATCGCAAACAGGGTTAAGTGACTTGCCCAGAGTGATAGAGTAAGTGTCTGAGGTCAAATTTCAACTATTTAACCAACTGTCTAGTGGACATGGGATTAAAAGGGGTTAGATCTTGTAGTAATAGGTAGAGATTGCAATGAATTCCATTTTGACTAATTTTTTTTGCAAGACAATAAGGTTAAATGACTTGCTCAAGGTCACACAGCTAGGTAATTATTAAATGTCTGAGGCACGTCCTACTGATTCCAGGGTCAGTACTCTATGCACTGCATCACCCAGTTGCTCCCCATTTTGACTAAATTTAAAGGAAAAAAATAAAAACAAACTTTGTGACATTTAGATTTCCTGCAAGAACATGTAGGTTTATTCAGATCTTTCTTATTAAAGATGTAACAAAGGCTGGAAGACCACTAGTTATCTTAGTCAAGAGGAATAAAAGGGTGTTTTGTACAGGTTTGGATTAGAGGAGATAGTCCCTGAGATTCCTTCCAATACTGACATCCTGATTCATTTCTCTCCATTAAATCACTTCTCTAGTGATGTTTTTTCCTTTTCAGGATAACATTCTTTGGCTTTTTCCATCTGGAATAGTCTTGTAATCTGCACATATGCCTTAATTTTGCCCATTAAACATTTCTCTTAGCAGCTTCTCTGCAACTTTTACAATTTGTTTCTCACTTGTTTCATTAGGAAGGGAATTTTTACAATTCAAGTTTATAAGAGTAGAGATTTGCAAACACATTAAAACAATCCTAAATGAGATTTAAAAGAGATCTATTATTGAGTTATTTCAGACATTTTGTGACCTTGATAAGGGCTTTCTTGGCAAAGATACTGGAGTGCTTTGCCATGTCCTTCTCTAATTCATTTTACAGATGAAGAAACTAAGACAAACAGGACTAAATGAATTGCTCAGGGTCACATAGCTAGAAAATGACTAAAGTCAATTTTGAATGCAGAAAGACAGGACATACAGACCCCAGGACCAGCCCTTTTCCCACCAAGGCACCTAGCAACCTTTTAAAAGAGAAGTGAAGTGTTTTACAGTGTGGGTGATTTTCTGTAAGCAGCTCAGGATTTCATCCTCCCTTATGAGTTCTGATTCACCCTGCTATATAACTTACAAAATCTTGTATGTCACCCCAATTTTCCCTCTCTACTCTTACATCAGACTCCTTTTTTTGCCCTTAGCCCCCAACAGGGGAATATCATGAAATACTGATATATTTGGGACTTGAAGCGCATTCAAACTTTCTATTGAATTATTATTCTCATTTAATTACTACATTGCAAATGATCTCTGTGGCACCTTCTCCCTCTCCATTCCTCCTTCCACTTCTTCTTATTGTCACTTTCCATCATACAAGGGATGTTAATTCTTATTCAGTTGTCAGATCCAGTAAATTCTATCAATGCAAACTCAATCCTACTCATCAAGTTTGCCATATAACACCAGAGGGCAGTCTGGGATAATTACCAGTCTTGTGTTCTGATGGGCTCAGTTTTAGGAGCCCTCATTCTTTCCTTAATCTATATAATTTGGTGTGGATTATTCCATGAGATTAGGAGCCAATATATCCTATCCAATTTAGAGAAACTTCTTTTCACCCTAATTGCTAAAATTTTTCCTAATTATTCAAGACTTCATGCAGAGATAGAAAGATTGACTAGTCACTTAATGAATTTAATAAAAGTTTAGCAAAACAGATGTCTCCATAAAGCTATAAACTCTAAATTTCTCATTCAGAGTGTAAGCTTTTATCTCTGGTTCCAAGGAAATTTATTCTGCTCAGAACTCTAAGCATAGATGCCTGAGGCAGGAGTGGGTGGGGAAGGATAAAGTTAAATTAATGGGAGACCCACTTGCTTCACTTAGAAATCACTTTTCCTGGTCCCTAGAACTCTATTCCCTAAAGCTTCGAATGTCTGCTCTCTAACTTTTCATTCAATTCAAATAATGCCCTGGCATGGTCTGGTTTCTCATTTAATTTCTTGCAATCAACAAACTACACCCAATTCTTCCATAAGGAGTCTGAATGTGGTTTAGGTCCCAAAGTTTATGACTTCATTATTAAAATCTTATTAATGTTTACTCATTAATGAGGAGCCATTTGCTTTATTTATACACAGAAGACAATGGTCAAAGTTTGTTCTTTTTTGTTTGTTTTTTGCAAGGCAATGGGGTTAAGTGACTTGCCCAAAGCCACACAGCTAGGTAATTATTAAGTGTCTGAGACCAGATTTGAACCCAGGTACTCCTGACTCCAGGGCCGGTGCTTTATCCACTGTATCACCTAGCTGCCCCTGTTCTTTGTCCTTGAAGAAGATAATGACATCAGAGAGGTAATTCCATGACAAGAAAATGAACTGGATTTGAGTGAGGGGGTGCTGTGCAACGTCAACAGTCTCACTTTCTCCTCCAGAGTCATCTGGGTTCTGTGACTAGATGTGGATCAGGACGACTGGAGATGACCCTAGATGAGAGGCAATCAGTGATTTGACTAGGGTTACACATTTATTGTGACCTACTCAGCTAGTGACAGAGTGGATAACTAGACTTGTAGTCAGGAAAACCTGAGTTCAAATATGACCTCAGACACTTACTATCTGTGTGACCCTGTGTAAGTCATTTTACACTGTTTGCCTCAGTTTCCTCATCTGTGAAATGAGCTGGAGAAGAAAGAAGCAAACCACTGGTATTGTATCGTTGCCAAGAAAAGCACAAATGAGATAACACAAAGTCAGATGTGGCTGAACAGTAGGTCAAATTATACTGAAAGTATAACATACTTGAGATTTTCTAAGTAGCAAGGAGGGATTATGCCCAGGCATTCCTTTTTTTTTTTAGGTTTTTGCAAGGCAAATGGGGTTAAGTGTCTTGCCCAAGGCCACACAGCTAGGTAATTATTAAGTGTCTGAGACTGGATTTGAACCCAGGTACTCCTGACTCCAGGACCGGTGCTTTATCCACTGTACCACCTAGCCACCCCGATGCCCAGGCATTCTAAGAGAAGACCAGCCCCTCCTCCCCTCAGAGTGTCCCTTTTCTACTTTTTCTACTTACATTTTTTGACCAGATCCCTTGAGTGGAGGCTGCCCTTATCCCTATATAGGAGGGAGGAGATTTCTAGGTCATTGGCTCAGTTGAAGATTGAGCTGCAGTATGCATTCCTTTTTGTGCCTCCTCCTGGCCACCCTCTTAGGTAAGATACCTACTTTGTCTTCTCATTGTGAACATCCTTTCTTCTACTCTGAGAACCCTCCCTGCAGTCCAACTCCTCCCTCAATCTTGGAATCTTAATGCTTGCTTTTCATTTCCAATTCTTCCAGATGTTTGAGTAGCTATCTAGAACTAGTTTAGGTGATGGGTCTGCCTAAAGTCCAGGTTTTCTGTCTGCTAACTCAGGGCCCCCAAGAAAGAGTATAGATCACTTCCTACTAAATTCCTCCTCCCATTGTTCTTGGTTCCCTGACTCACTCTCTCAATCTCTATAGTTCACCTCCATACCTCAGTTTCCCTCTTTCTTTGACACCTATTCTCCATAATCTCTGGACTTTCTTACTATCCTGTTTCCTGCTTTCTGTCCCTAGATAACCAGGAAGACTTTTTGACTAAGTGGTTTCATCTATATTCAGACATTCATATTTTTCACAGCAACCGGTGCTGGGCCTCAGAAAATCTACCAATGGCCAGCCATCAAGCTACAAGTTGCAGAGAGTCAACTTTTCCTGGAGTGCTCCACCAAGGGGACATCAGAACCCAATCTCTATTGGTATCATCAGCCCCTAGGTGGGAGTCTTCAGTTGCTGTCCTTCTCTATAACAAAAGGCCAGGTGGAGGATCAGATGCCCCAACGTTTCAAAGGCTTACGACCTAAGAGTGATCATTTCCAGCTCAGTTCCAACAAGATCCTCGTCACTGACTCGGGTTTCTATTATTGTGCCTGGAGTCTCACACTGAAATGAGTGAGGCCAGTAGCTATGCAAAAACCTTTCTTTTCCTCCAGGTGTTGACAGCACTTCCAGATCCACTACAAAAACCCTCTCAGATCCTATAGTGAAATTGATTCCTTCTCCCCCCATAAGCATGGGGACTGGATCTGATTAAAAAATAAGACATTCCTCTTTCTGTTCCTTCCACAACTAACTCCAGTTTATCTCTCCAGGGAGAGATAATAAACTCAATACTAATGTTTGCAGATAGGAATGAATTAGAATAGAGAAATCCAAGAAGGAAGTGACAAAGAAGAAAGGAGTGAAGAAGAAAGTAGAGAGAGACCAGTGAGCACATAGACAGGCATGTTGCCTTACCCATGTTGATCCTGAATTTATGACCAAGATTGCTAGCTCATGCAATCACCCTTGTCATAAATCTGAGAACTTAGTCCACCAACAAACATGACCCGACATATTCCTTTTCTATAAGATTTTCCTCCAATTTGCAGATCATCTTTTCTTATACAGTCATTACATACATACATCTTCCTTTCTTTTTTTTTTGCTCAAAATAATATGTGGGCAGATGAGTTCTTTGATAAAGTTTAACAAGAGCAGAACTCTTATCAAAAATGGGGTTTCTAGTTAAATTGTAAGTAGTGCCTTAATCTTTAGATTTAAACTTCTGACAAGAGGCACTAGAAATTCCAGATCAAAAAATCCTCACCTAATTCTAACAGAGCAGGCCTCTAAAGATGTCCCATAGGTGGCCTGAATTGGTGGGAAGAAATAGGGATAATAGTATAATACAGGGGCTCAGTGGAGATAAAGTTGGAATCTGGGACAGAGATCTAGTTCTCCTAATTATTTAAAAAGAAAAGGTAGAAGAGGAAGGGAAATAGGAAGAGGGGTTAGGGAAAAAAGAAAAGGACTAGAAAAGGAGATAGCTTCAAGAGGGAGATGGCATTGGATAAGGATAGAAAATAAGTAAAGGCTTCATGAGTAAATATTTTAACTTATTTAAGCAGAGAAAGGAAATGAAGTAGTCTATTCTGCAGGAAGAAGGGCATACATGGCAATGAGTAATATATATGTATTTCTAGCTAACCTTTGCGACTTTCTGCTGTCACCCAATCCCTTCCATCCTTAGTCTTGTCAAAAGAAAGATGATTCTTGCACAATATCCTTATTCTCCAAGAGGGGGCATAAGATTGCTTAAATTATGTTCCATTTTTGTCAAGTCATTTACCCAAAGTACAATTTTATGCTAAATAATCTTTTCTTCCTCATGATTTAAGACATTCAGAAAAAAAAACAGGGAGGCAAAAGTAAAAATCAAAATGCATTTTTCATTCTTCCATTAATAAGGTATTATAAAGATGAGAAGGAAAGAATTTGAAGCAGAAAATATTTTTTCCAATTTTTTGACATTTTTATTTAAAATTTTGAGTTTCAAATTCTATCCCTCCTCTCTCCACCCTCTGAGATGATAAGCAATTAGATATTTCTTATACATGTACAATTATGAAAAACATTTCAAGATTAGTCTGAAAATAAAATAAAATTTTACTAAGATATTCATAAAACACTCCTTTGAGCCCAGTTGTTTCAGACCCTGTAGATATTGTAAAGTTAAGCAGGAGATCTACCAAAAACAACTCAGAGAATATACTCATTAGTTAGTTATGGACAAGATGAAGACAAATGAAGTAATTTTCAGTGAGGTGTAGTGCGTACTAGGCTTGGAGTTTAAAAGCTCTTTGACCTGAAGTAAATCACCTCACTGAGCCTCATTTTCCTCGTCTCTAAAATAAGGAGCTTGGAATGATAATTTCTAAAGGTTCTTCAATTCTAAATCTGTGACCTTCCCCTCCTACAAACACAAAAATATAATACAGGACAAAATTCAGTGGTATTATCTATGAATGCTAGATAAAGCATGCTCAGGGGAAAAATCAAGCCCACAAGAGAAGTCTTTTAAGTTTACCAGATAACTTGAATGAGGAGGAGGATTTAGACAGAACAAATTCCAGTCCAAGATAAGAGACCTAACCAAAGGAAAGATATAAAAATAACCATGTTAAGGTTAAGTGATTTCAAGAAATATAAAGTATATACAAGGTATCTCAAAGTATATAAGGTAAATGATACAAGTTGGAATACTTATTAGAATGATGTTTACCTTTGGAAAATATTGATAACTCAGAACAGGTAAACTCAGGCTAGAGTATGAAGTTCTCTGAAAGTCATCCAAAGTCAACAAAACTCCCTTTATACCCCTTCTTCTTCCTTTCTATTTCCTCTCAACATATACACATAAGAACACATTTTCTGTCTCCTCCTAAGAACTCTGGGATTACAGGCCTCAGAGGGTCAAAACTCAACCAGCAGTATAGTAGGATCCTGGGATTTGGGATTGGGACTTAAAAGATCTTGGTTCTGGTGCCAAGACTGACATTGATCACGTGTGTAAGTTGGAGTAGATCACTTGAGCTCTCTGTGATCCAATTTCCTAATTTATAAAATTAAAAATTTCAACAATAATATTTCTAAGATTTCTTCTAGCTCCAAAATTCTGTAATTCTGCAGTAGCAGTTTTCACAGCTTACAGGCACTAAAGATAACAACTAAAATCCCATCTGTGATGCTAGGAAATGAAACAAAACAAATCAAATTTGTTCCTTCACCTACTAAAGAAGCTCTTGTGTTTTGTAGATGTATTAATAATAATGATGATACAAATGATAATAGTCATTCTTCAGTATCAAAGAGGACCACACCAACCAACCAATCAATTGGTGGCATGAATTGCTCAATTATGTTTATTAGAGAGAGAGATATGTTATGCAAGTCATCCTTCTCACTTGTCTTAACTATTCCACCCCAAGATCTGATTGATAGGAAACAGGTTACTCTGATCTCAGAGAAACCAAGCCCAAGGGAGTCCCAGGGAGGGAAGGATATGTAGACATACATGTATATACAAATGTTGGCACATATGTTAATATGTATGTGTATGTGTTGTTTGTATATAAATGAATTTTGTGAATATGTATGGAAATATATATGTATGTGCACATAAGTATGTGCTTGTGTGTAAATATGCTTGCTTGTGTGTATGTATTTGTGTTAAGTATATACATATGTTTGTGCAAATATACATATGTGTATGCATATATATGTATATATAGGGGTAACCTGGTGACTTCAATGTGTATGACCTTAGGCAAGTGACTTAACCGTGTTTGTCTTAGTTGCCTCATCTTTAAATGAGCTGGAGAAGGAAATGGCAAATAGTTCCAGTATCTGTGCAAAGAAAACCTCAAATGGAGTCACAAAGAAGAGGACACAACTGAATAACAGAATAACAACAACAAAAACATATAATGTTTTGACATAAGAAAGAAAGTAGCAAAGGACAGTATTACATGTTTACTTCTAGGGACACAAAGAAATGCAAAAGCCTACCTGCCCTTAAGAAGGTCGCATTCCAATAGGTAAGAAAATGTGCAAATATCAGAATTACAGCTTTTAAGCCTATAAGTCTTTCTGATTCTAGATACTGAGCACCATTTTTTATCGCCTCTTCTTTCCATCCTTACAAATCTACTTTCAGACTTAAGTGTGAAAGGTTTAAGTGATGAGCTCTTATGAAAAATTACCAGAAATTGGAGCTGAGTGACCTTTATAAAACACAAAGATCTATATTAATTGTATTGTTAGTCACACCTAAGGAGATGAAGTATCCCAGGCAGACTTCTCTGTTTCACCTGACAGCTGTGTATCACAGCTAAGGTCAGTGAATCTTGAGTGTTGGATTTGACTTGGATTTGAGTGTTGCCATTAACCAACTTAGTAACTTTGGTCAATTTACTTGTCCTCTCTGGTTCTCATACTCTGCAAAATGAGGATAATATTATACTCCCTACTCACAGAACTGTGAGGGTTAAATTAGATAAGAGATAAAAATAAATTTAAAATCATAAAGTTGTATATACACATAAACCTTGGGTTATTACTGTTAGAGTTATGTGAAAGCTGGATTATGGCTGAGTGACAGTCTTTGAAACATATCCTGGCAAAGAAAAAATTATAAAGATTTATAAAGATTTCAGAAACTAAAAGAAGGGACTTCCTAAAAGAAGACACAAGAGACAAACAAAGGCATGAAAGGCATGCTTAGGTTTCTTTTGTATCATATAATTTTGAAGTTGAAGGAACATCAATAATCATATTGGCCACCCTATGTGGGAAAGTGATCCCTACTATAATATAACTGACAAAGAGGTCATCCCTAGTCTCTGGTTGGAGAATTTCAATGAGGAGAACCTCTCCTCCCATCCCCCCACAAGGTATCTCATTCTACTTTTGAATGTGGGCTATTGTGTTAAAAAGAGTTGAGGGGAGCTTCTAAATGGGTCAGAGCAGTTACTGCAGCTGTTTTCAAAACATATCTATTTCTTTGTGCTGTGACCTTGTCCATCTGTGCAAGTTGGAGGGTACATAGAATGCTGCACGTGGATCTGGGGTACCCACTTCCTTTACCAAGCTTCTCTCCTCTCCCCATTTTGTTCTTTTTCCACTACCAGGGTGTTACCCTTAGAAAGGGAGGGGGAGCAGGAAGTGGTGAGTGTGGTTCCCACCTTTGCTCAGTGGATGGGTAGAGGGAGGGATTTTCACATGTACCCCAGATGTCAATACATGGAAAATGTCAAACCACATCCTGTTGGTTCTGTAAAACAGAAGTAGGGGCAAGTATCAGGTCTTACTTAGCACCTGATGGAAGTCACAGATAAGCAGCTCAGCAGCTTGTATGTTGGTGTTGTACAGACATTCCTGTACCTACTCCCTTCACCCAACCTCCTGTTGTCCTCAGCCCCCATCTCTTCATTTCCTGTCTTTCTACCTCAGCATCACTTCCATTCTAACACTGGTTTATTCTTTTCATTCATTCTCTTCTACTTTATGGGAAGCAGAGTTATCTGGGAAGAACCAGAAGACACTTGAAACCATTTCCTCTTGGTGGGTTTCTGGGAGTGATTTCTTTGTTCAATCCTTGAATAGGTTTCACTCTTGCCTATTCATCAGGGGCCCAGCGCAGCCCATTAAATAGCTCATGAGCTGGTCACAGAATCAAGATTCTAAAAATAATTTTGCTGTTGTTGCTATAACACATTAAAGCTTACAGGTTCCTTCACATTCTTGATCTCATTTGACATTTTTAATCCTTTAGTTGAGAAAGAAAAAATTTTCATTATAGTCAAATGTTCCATGAGGGCAGGCACGCCTTTTTTGTTGTTTTTGTCTATTTTTTTTATTTAATACAGTTCCTTGCACTTGTCAATTGGTACATTTTTGTTTGATTAAATATCATTTTTTTTTCATGTATGGAAACTGAAGTTCATAAAGGTTAGGCAATTTGTCTAGTGTTAGTTATCATGTAAAAGAGCATGGACAAGATTCTAGACCAGTCCTCCATTCCAAATGCATTTGTTCTTTCTATTGCATCACACTAGAAAAGATCCAAGAGATAATCAATTAGTCAATCCACAAGCATCACCCCATCGTTTCCTTCATGTCATGGTCTCCTCTGAGAATGAAGGACAAAATATCATTTCATATGCTGGACATTTTTCCAGACAATGTAGAAACAAAGACAAACTTTAAAAAGTTCCACCCCTTGAGTATCCTATGATCTATGACTTAAATATATATACATAAACATATAGTTTATAAATTTTATATATAATATATTGCTTGTTGTTTTTTTAATTATGTCCAACCATGCTTTGTGTGATAATGATCACTGATATAAATCCAATTTGATCATAGTAATTATATGTGTGTATATGTGTAATAGTCTTTTTGCCAGAATTTTATTAAAAAAATTGAATCAATATCCTTTAATGACAGAGGCCTATAATTAGTTCTCTTTGTCTATCCTGTCCTCTGGTTTAGGTGTTATGACTCTATTTACCTCTTAAAAGGAGTTTGATAGAATACTTCTTTTTCAATTTTTGAGAATAATTTGTAAGATATAGTTTCTTTAAAGGTTTGATAGAATTCATATCTGAATCTTTCTGGACCAAGATTTGTTGAATGGTTAGTTGTTAACTTTTGTAGTTTCTTTACAGATAGTTTACTTTTGTCTTTCTGAAATGAAATTAACAACTTTAGTTCATGGTCTATTATTAATTTTGGTATTTTATATTTCTATAGTTTTTCCTTCATTTCTTTTAAATTCTGTTTTTACTGGTCTAGTAACTGTGATCAAGCAATTCTAAATGTTGATTAATGTGTTATCTGAAAATCTTGACATCAAATACCTCATAAATAATTATACTCTGAAAAAAATTATGTCCAACCTCATTGGGGGACTTTCTTGGCAAAGAAACTGGAGGGGCTTGACATTTTCTTTTCTAGTTAATTTTATAGATGAAGAAACTGAGGCAAAAAGGGTTAGCTAAGTAACTTGCTGAGAGTCACTCAGCTAGTAAGTGTTAGAAGCTAGGTTTAAACTCTGGAAGATGACAGGCCCAATGCTCTAACCCCTACATCACTTAGTTATATTTAGGCCTATATAAAAGAGACAAAATTTTGGAAGGAAAGAAGACATTTAGAAGACATTTCATGTAGAAGGTACTTTAACTAAATGTTAAAAAGAGACTCAAGAATTTAAGAGACGATAGTGTGGAGCAAATTAATTCCAGTTTTATGGGACAGCCTGCATAAGGATATAGAGAAAAGTATAAAGAACATGGAGAAGATCGATTTGGCTAACCTGAGGCATGGGAGAATGAAAGTAGTGTATAACAATACTGGAAAGAGAGAGACTGGGGCCAGGTTGTGAAGGATTTAAATTCCAAGTAAAGACATTTATGTTTGATCCTGGAGATATTAGAAAGTCACCAGAGTTTATTGAAAAGGGGAATGATATGGTCTGACCTGAACTTGTCAGCTGTGTGGAGGATAGATTAGTGTGGATGAAACTTAAGACAAAAATCTATTTAAGAGAGGATTATATTCTCCTAGGTAGAAGTGAGGAGAGCCTGAATTAAAAGGTGGTGACTGTGAAGATGGATGAAAAGGGACAGAAGTGAGAGATACTGTGGAAGTAGAAGGAGAATAAATCAAACCCACATTATTTATTTACAAGAAACTGATGCTCAATTTTGTCTTTCTTGAAAGTCAAATCTTTTATTTCCCTCAGGCTGGATGCATTTTAAAAAAAAACCTTTTAGTTTAGACTCCTCTTGATTTAGGTTTCCTTTACTGAATGCTCCAAGAAATCTCCATTCTTCCTTCCTAGGTCTAAATTGAACTTATTCTCTTCCTCCTACCTAAGAGATTTCTCTTCTTTCTAGTTAAAATTCTCCTTTCAACTATACTTTTTAATTTCTTTGACCTTGTATTGTCCCCATCTTGAGTCTGTTTTTTTTTCTTTTTCTTTGGCCAAAAAAGAGTTATCAGCATTGTGTTCTCCTTTTAGGGAAATTTGGAGAACTCTTTTGTTTATCCATTTCTCAATCAGACTTAATGTCTGTTACCTTAATTACATAATAAAAATACCTTGGACATGATAAGTTCTCAATAAATATTGAAATTGAATGAATTAGTCATGAGTGCATAATAAAAATTTCTTATACCAAGAATCAGGTCCAAATAATGGGGGTGATTCATCACAGAACCTCTTCAATTTTCTGCTGAGGAAGTTGTATCTTGACCACATAATGCAGGCCCATGAACTAACCAGAGAAGCTGGCAGAGATATAATGACTTTTCTCTGACTCCCATCTAAATATACAATTTCCACATTCATTTTTACTCCCTCCAATAGGCCCCTCCAATTCTTTATCTTTAGGCCTGGGCCTGCTGTTCTTTAGGTATGATAAGTTTAGGAATTTAGGGTATATGTAGTTTTCTGTCTCATGCTGGATTGCAAGAGGAGTGCCTTGAGATCACCTAAGACCTTTGTTCTGTTCCTCAGTTTTGTGGTTTCAGAAATGTGCTTTTCTTTTATCAACCAGAAATGAATGGATCCTTGGAGACTGAGTAGCACTAACCAGAGATAAAAGAGATAATTTTTTTGCTTTGGAAAAAGTGCCTGCTAAGCAAACATGAATGTCTATATCTGCTCATCAGTCTCATCCCAGGAAAGAAGCTTATTTGAGAAACTAATTAAAATCACAAGGATCCCCCTGCCTTTGCTTTTTCTTTATAGCATAGCAAAAGAAAGATGGGTGACCCTGAGATAGCTCCATCATACTAATCAACAGTGCTGGAATTAAAGTTAAAAAGATCTTAGTTCCACTCTTGTGTGACTGTGGCAAATTTTCCTCCCATGAATAAAAATGAAGGAGTTGAAGTAGATGAATTTCCATGTTCTCTGGCTCCAAATTTATCATCTCATTTTTCAGCCTTCTTCACTCTGACAAGATACCAACCAATACTAAGTAATTGGTCAGCCAGTCAGAGCACCTTCTTCCTTACTAGATGATACTGACTAAAAGACTCCTTGCAGATGAGGGATTTTAAATCTGGAATTCACAAGTTCCTTATAGATTTCAAGTCTGTGAAATTCAATGTAAAAAAACTGATATTTTTAATTCATCATGGTTTCTTTTGAAATTCTGTGCAATTTATCTTATTCATTTAATAGTAATACCAAACTCAATCATGAATATTTTTCCCTTTTTCTCTTCTATATGATTTCTCTCATTAGTCTATATTCATATTTCATCTTCTCCAATGGGATTGGGCATTCTTGTGTCCATGAAAATCTTAGGAAGTGGATCAGTTATAGGAAATGGAGATTTATGTCAACAGACAGGTCAAGTCACATTGTTTACTGTAACCAAGATGTTGTACAGAATGAGAAACTGTTTAAGTGGGTAAAGAATGAGGGAGACATCTAAGATTTCCATCTTATGGAAGAATGAATTCTAGTGCCATTTAGATCAGGATGGAATATTAAAGGTCATCTAGTAAAACTCCTTTCTTTTAAAAATGAGGATACTGAGACCCAGAAAGATTGATTTGCCCAGCATTATAAATCTAGGACTATTTTTACTGCACATGTTGCTTCCCCTACATAGAGTGTGAGAAACAACTACTCTGTTAAATTTTCTTCCCATCTCCAGCTTCTATCTATCAGCATTAGAAATCATATCGCCAACATTGACTGGAAATCCTATCCCACTAATTTTATACATGATCCCATTTCTGCAACAGAATGGGGGAAAAGTTAGAACACAGATTGTTGTTCCTGAATCATTTTTCAGTCATGTCCAAGTTTTTGTGAACCCCATTTGAAATTTTCTTAGCAAAAATACTTGAGCGCTTTGCCATTTTCTTTTCTAGCTCATTCTATAGATGAAAAAAAGTGATTCCACAGAGTTAAGCTCAGGGTCACATAGCTAGGAAGTGTCTGAAACCAGATTTGAATTCAGGTAGATGAATTTTCCTGACTCCAAACCCAATACTCTATTTACTTCATCACCTAGCTGCCCCTTGGTTGGAATCAGAGGATTTACATTCAAATTCTTGTTTTTCCACTTACTAACTGGATGACTTTGGATGAGTCAACTTTTCTGAGCCTCCAATTCCTTATTTCTGAAACTGAGAGTTTATACTAGATAGGTCTTCTAAATATACCTTCCATCTCTAAATCTACGGACCTTGATGCCAAATTACATAGGCCCCTAAGCCTCCTCTTCAGGAATGAATTTTTTTTTATAATTCAGTATAACTGCATATTAATATTATTATTATTATGTTTTGCTTTCTATGCATTAATATTTCTACCACTATCTTCACAAACATCTTTTCTCATTATCTCTTATCCCCTTCTTCAGCACTGATTAAGTCTACTTCCTCTCTTCTTACCTCACACAACCATTCTATTCTCAAAGACTATCTTAGTCCCCAAACTACTTCTAATTCTTGCCACCCTGACAAGAATGTTCCATATCTTATAGATATTAGATGTTTTTTCAGGAGAGGCTCATCAGCCAAACTACTTTAACATGAGAAATTCCAGGCATCTCACTTTCTATTGATAGATAGATGAGACAAGGTCTTCTTTACCCCTTCCCAAAATACTTTGAAGACAAGTTAGAATAATCAGAAAAGAAGATTTAACTTCCTAGGCCCACCCTGATTTTATCAGTAGTTCAATATCTTTCAGCTCTGCTAAGTGCTGAGTAAATAAAAGCTATGAATATTCAAAGTGTCCCAAAAGTCTTGGTGGATTTTAAAATTGGGGAACTCAGAATATTTTTTAAAAGTATGTGATACTTGAAGAAAAACCTAATTTGATATAAATGGGATAGGGCCAATAACATGTTGCCATCTTTTTTTTTCCAATATGTCAACATTTTTTGGCCCTTTTGGGCAATCTAGTGAATCCTATAGAGCCCTTTTTTCAAAATAGTGTGTAGATGTTTTGTTTTGTTTTGTTTGCAAGGCAATGGGGTTAAGTGGCTACACAGCTAGACAATTATTAAGGTACTCCTGACTCCAGGGCAGGTGCTCTATCTACTGTGCCACCTAGCCCTCCCACTAGGGTTTTTTTAAAGTCTTTCATTGCTGATTTTTTCCCCTTTCTGTTCCATTGCTGAGTATTTTGTGCCAAATTTGAGCCAAGATATGAATTTCACAAGGGATCAATTATAGATGCAGTTGGTTAGCTTTTCCTAACTTCCCCATAAATGGACCTAAAATAATCAAATAGCAAATAAAACTTGCAGAAAACATTTTTTTTATCATGGTATGTTTCCACACCAAGAGAATTAATGAATAAAGAAAGGAATTGTAAAAAAAACCAATCAGAATAAAATAATCAGAATATTTTCCCACCCCAGTTTGTGAACTACTGAAATCTTTTCATGGATGTCTTGGTGGGGGGATGGGATTCATTGACTCTAGCTTGAGAACTTCTGCTCTCAATTAATTGTTCTGGAGAAGGGGTATATTTAAGAGCCTTAAACCTTCCACCATAGTTTGGTGTATTGGTGCAGCAGATATCCACTTACCTGGTATTAGATGATCCATATTCTAGTTTTGATACCACCTCTTACTATTTGTCTCACTGGACTATTTATTATTTATCACCTTGGGCTAGTCACCACATCATTTTAGCCATATTGTATATCTCTCATCTATAACTCCAAAAGGCTACTTCAAAAGTGTACAAAGCACGTTGTTTTGAAAATGGGATTATTTCCATTTCATCTGTAAAATGTGGAAATTTGACTAAAAGATATTCTTCTTCTGGAGGGGTTGCTGTTATTACACTGAATTCTCAAACTCTTCTTACCATGAACTGTTATTGAGTTCAATCGCTTTTCTGAAAAAAAAAAAACCTAAGCAAAGCTCAAATGGAAAACAACCCCAAACGATTTATTCCTTAGACTCATTTTTATTGAGTTCCCTACCTCTCAGCTTCCAAATGGCATCCAAGCCCCCAACTACTCCCCAAATTCTTCTCTCAATAAAGTTGATTCTCTTTCTCTCTTCTTCAAGTATTCAGGAAGAGATGTTTTTCATCTCTTGAATAGAATCTCTTTTCTAAGACTCTTCATGAGACTTATTCTTTCTATACAGGAGATGAAAAAGTCCAATCAGACTTTGAGTGGATTTCTTACACATTAGGAATTTACACTTGCAATCATTTCATTTACATTTACCACCTATATGAGGATTCTTGTCTCTGTCCTCAAAGGGTATACTCTAAAGAATGTAGAATAAACCTATTACAACAACAATCATTGATTAAATATCTGCTCTGTTTCAGGCACTGTTCCAAGTCCCCAAGAATACAAAACAAAAATGAATCAGTCCCCACTTGCCAAAGGCTTATATTCTATAGTTGGAGACACTAGACAAATGAAAAAGTTTATATAAAACATAAGCAAAATAAATGTATAAGTGCAGGGGTCCAGCCTCTGCAGAGTCCTTGGAACCTGACAGTAGGGATAGAGTCGGTGAAATGAGTTGAGTCAACAAGTGGGTAAAGGCAGGATCAGGTTGACTGACTGTCAGCTGCTTAGATTTATTTTTATAGTCTCAGAATCATATGAAACAAACAAACTAAAATCATTTCCTTGGTTACAAAAGTGTACAATTTTCATCATTAATCATATAGTTCATATGGTTACAAGTCTGATCATGTAGTGGTTACAAGTGTGATTATCAATCAGATAGTTAATTTTCTTGTCCCTGCTCAGACCGTGATGACCTCAACCTGCCTGTTGCCTAGTTTGTTGCTGCATAGTAAAGTTATTAATTAAACAGAAATTTCCTTATAATAATCTTTGATATAATTTGTTTAATGGAATGCTTTTATGTTTTTGTGCCGCATATGTAATGTTTTTCGATATGCTCCCTTGACAACCTATAGTGAGGGTAGTTGTGTTTGTCCACCTGTCCGTTGACTTCTTCAATAACCAATTTTCCATTCAGCCCTTGTTGGTAGATGCTATGGTTTCTATGACTTTTTATTCTTTCCCAATAAGCTAAGGCTGTTGGAGTTCACATATTGGTCACCTATACTAACTATTCTCTCACCATCTTTATCATATATTCCTGTGTATGATAAAGGGGGGCAAAACTGTTAATTTCCCTGGAATTCTATCTGACCCATCTTGTATCTGGTTTCCCTGTATGTATTCTGACATCTCCCTGGAACTCCTAGTGCTGTATCTTCCAAAGATTTCATAATGTTGAAGCCTTTTGTATGTCTCAGGGAGAGGCAGTCCTGTTAAATTTGGACAGAGTTCACAATCTGTTTTATTCAAGGAATTTCTCTGAAATCCTTCCTTTATAGTCATTCCACTATTAGGATGAGTAAGTTTTGCAATCAATAATAGACCTATAAATATGGGTATACATCGAATCCCCATATATATTGAAGGAAATGTTGTTCCATCAGGCAGTGTGACTGCCTTGAGTCTTCTTGCTGCGACTGTGTCAAACAGCTTAGAGACCCTGGCTCCCAACATATAAGGAAAGTGTATAAGGAACAGAGGGCACTGACAGTTGAAAAGATCGTAAAGGTTCATGTAGTAAATGATATTTGAGAAGAATTTTGAAGGAATCTAGTAAGTGGAAGGGACCTGAAAATACATTCCAAGCATAAGGGATAATCAGTGAACAGACATAGAAATGGTATATAGATTGTGGATAGGAAGGTCAATCTGACTGGATCTGTGGATTCTGGGAAGAGAAACGATATACAAAGTGTCCCAGAAGTCTTAGTGTAGTCTTATTTTTTTGGTGGGGCTGGGGAGAGTGCCCTGTATAACTATATTGAAAAAGATCCTCAAAATGTCTCAGAAGTCTTAATTGCAGTTTTAAATTTTGAGGGGGAGTACTCAGTATAACTAGTTTAGAAATAATATTTAAAGTGTCCCAAAACTTTTAGTACAGTTTTAAACTTTTTTTGAGGGGTGCCACATATAATTAGACTGGAAATGATATACAATGTGTCCCAAAAGTTTTAGCACAGTTTCAATTTTTTTTGAAGGGCCACCCTGTATAACTAAATTGGAAATGATATATAAAGTGTACCAAAAGTCTTAGGGCAGTTTTAAAAGTTGGGGGGTGCTCTGTTTACTTACATTGGAAATGATATGCAAAGTGTCCCAAAAGTCTTGGAGCAGTTTTAAATTTGGGGGGGGGGGGAGTTCCCTGTATAATTTGAGTAGAAACAATATACAGTATCCCTAGAGTCTTGATGCAGTTTAAAATTTGGGGGTGCCCTGTATAATTAGATTGGAATAGTATGTCGCAGTCAATGTAAGTGCCTTGAGGACAGAGATGATTTCATTTTGCCTTTATATTGTCAGTGCCTACTACAAATTTTGGTTCAGAGTAAAGAAGAAAGGGAAAGGAATAAGTATTCATCTATCACCTACAATGTGCTAGGCACTACGTCAACACTTTATAAATATTATCTAATTTGATCCTCACAACAATCCTGAGAGATGGGGCTGTAATTAATCTCATTCTATAGTTGAGGAAACTGGGGAAAATGGAGAGGAAATGACTTGTCCAGGGTTACACAGCTACCAAGTCCTTGAGGACAAATTTGAACTCAGATCTCCTTGACTCCAGTCAGTTCTCTATCTGCTGCAGTCTTTGCATTTAATATTGATTAATCTAGGTAGATGTAATTAATCCCAGATATGTCCTATCACTCTCCATTTTCTTTCAGTGGCCCCTTGGACATCTACAATTTTTATCTGTACATGCAAAATTACCACTTCATGTTCAGAACTTGACTTCCTTGTTCAGGTGTATCCCTTCATTTCCTTGGTAACCTTTAAACATATAACCCAAAAATGAAGTTTACTACCATTCCACAGGCCTAAAGGTCTGAAATAAATCATTATGTGGGTGTTTAAGAGTAGAAAACTCAAAATGATCCTGCCTTTGGTTCATGTGTATGGAGAAGAGAAGGATGTATCTTAAAAGATACACTGAGCCAATACCTTCACTCTTGAGGCAATTTTAAAATCCAGTATCCTTGCAAAACTGTCCCATTCCCCAACAAGTCAGACAAGTAAAACTTTAGCATAATTACAATACACATTATGTCAATATGAATTATTTATTATTTACCATTTGCTTCATTTTCCAGGCCCTTCCCTTCCTTTAGAATAACCCTTTCATTCCAAATGTCTATTTTCATGCTCTTAACCTATGACCCCTTTCATCAATAGGTCCTTTCCCCAATGTACCTCCGGCTTAGTTCTTCACCCTGCCTTAACTCCCTTCCTACTTAATCTGTTTAGAGAAAGATGAAGTTGATCCTAGAAACATAGAGGGTTGAGGCTATAAATATGATGATTCTCTTCATCTGCTAGAGAATATTTTCCATAAATTATTTATTACCTCCAGGAAACATCTATTAGGAGTTAGTTTTCAGCTCATGGAATAGAGATAAACCACAGATACACTTTGGTTAAGAGTGACACCATACGTGAATATTTTTATTGTTTTAAGATTAATCTTCCACTTTCATCCCTTCTAGAAGGTTAACATAGTTCTCTTTGAAGAAAGCCATGAAGGATGAAGATGAAGATGAAGGATGAAGACAACTTTTCTGGAGTGCAAGCTGGAAAAGGATAAAGGTAAAGGCAAACTGGGATGATGAGGGGATGAAGGATTCTTTTCTTAGTTCCCTGCTCCCAGGTACACAGCTGGCCTCAGGAAGAGTTCTTGCCCTGAGGAAGAAAGACAATTGGGCTTTAACAGGCTTTCAAAGAATTTAGGAATTGAGGTGGGAATGAAGGAGGGGGCATATTACAGACAGGAAACTTGGAAATTAGGATTGTCCTTAAACTGCCTTTGAAAGGAAAACTCAAGTATATTTTTATTAATTTCCATCAACTCTCCTTGTTTTTCAAATTCTTCCCAAATCTCTCCACTCTCAATAATACTAAAAGTTAGCTTACACAAATGGAATTCCTGAACAATTCCCCCAAACCTGTGACTTTTCCCTCCTTCAGTGCCTATGAGATTCTCATACTCCTTGGGTTTCTTTCTCTAAGATTGTCTCTTTGTTCCATCTGACCCTCCCTTTTGTCTCACTTACCCTGGTTCTCCACACCAGAATGCTGACCAGTAGGCCATACAGCATGGCCTTTCCTAGCAGGATCTCATAGAAGAAGGTGGCAGACTGGATACTTCGCTGATAAGACTCTGTGGGCACAAAGACATCCCCCACCAAAGTTGAGCTCCTTAGTCTTAAATTTCCTTCATTGCTGGATCAGGAAGCAGGCCATTACTCATCAAGTACCCATTGAATCTCTCTCTAACCATAGCCATAGGAAAAGCATTATTGAATGGGGGGGGGAATGAACAGAGAAGCTCACTTACCAGAGGTGACCCCACAATCTGAAAAAGAAAATTGGAGAAGAAATATAATTGATTCTATCTTCTTCAAGGAGGCTTTTATTTAGGGTGGTCATGTAAATTAACAAAAATTCAAGTTCTTAAAGAACTAAGTATGATGTTTTCAAAATCTAAATCCCCAAATTCTCTCCAAATCCAGTCCTGATCCTGAAATATATAGAATGAAAGTTGCTTGAAAATATGAACTATTTCAATTTTTCTACTTGTATCCCCAGTATCTACCACGATGCTGGGGAAATTGTAGTTGAAATTAAGCTCTTGTTAGCTTGATTCTTTCTTAACTTGCATCTATAAAATACATCATCACTATGATTTTAGGGAATCTTAGGGAATTGGGGAGAGGTTAAATTCAGGGGAATATAGATTGGCCAAATGTTTTTTTAATCTGGAGATGCTCTCTGGGACCAAGAAGCAGATGTCCATACACCATGGGAGTTGTCCAACTTTAGTAGAAAATTGTGCAGTTTGTTGACTCAGAGAGTAGAGTGCTAGGTTTGGAGTAGGAAAGGCCTGATTTCAAATCTGACCTCAGATACTTGTGAGCTGTGTAGCTCTGGGCTAAGCACTTAAACTAAGTCTGCTTCAATATTCACATTTATAAAAAGGGGAAAATAATAAAAGTTACCTCCCAGGGTGCTATGAGGATAATGTAAAACACTATATATGTAAGTGATAGCCACAATGCCTGGAAGATAGTAAATACTATATAAATATTGACCATTATTAGTTTATTTTTTAACCCAGAGAACCTTCTTGCCTCCCAGGACCATCTAACTGGAAAGTTTCCAGGGAAAGCATTGTTTCTCCTTAGTTCTCTCATCATCAAGGCATTGTCTATCCTACTTATTTCTTTATTTTTTTTCCTGCTCCCTTTTTTAATTTTTGGTGAGGATATGGGGTTAAGTGACTTCCCCAAGATCACATAGTAATTATTAAATGTTTGAGGCTGAATTTGAACTCAACTCCTCCTGCCTTGGGGGCTGGTTCTCTATCTATTGTACCACCCAGCTGTGCCTTTCTTTCCTTCTTTCTTTCTTTCCTTCTTTCTTTCTTTCTTTCTTTCTTTCTTTCTTTCTTTCTTTCTTTCTTTCTTTCTTTCTTTCTTTCTTTCTTTCTTTCTTTCTTTCTTTCTTTCTTTCTTTTTTTAGATTTTTCAAGGCAATGGGGTTAAGTAGCTTGGCCAAGGCCACATGGCTAAGTAATGATTAAGTGTCTGAGGCCAGATTTGAACTCAAATACTCCTGACTCCAAGGCCAGTGCTCTATCCACTGCATCACCTAGCCGCCCCAGCCTTTCTTTATTTCTTTATTTTCTTATTAATTCTTTCCTTTCTTTCTCTCCTTAATTTTATGTCCCCACCTCCTTCTATGAAACTCTCCTTTCCCTAGATCCCCTTCTCATGATGCTTCTTACCTGCCCTTCCCCAAGTCTGGTCACTGACATTCTGGGTGACAGGTTTGCTCTCACTACTTGTCCAGATTTCATTCTCTGAGATGCCATAGAACTGTACTTGGCAACGGAAGCTGTTCTTGGGATTTCTCCAGAAGGGAGCAGAAACACGGAGGCGGCTGCTCAGTGAGTAGTAGGAGAAAGAGCTGATGGGATCCTCCTTGGAGGGCTGAGGGTCTGTGCTGACCCCAATTTTGGTCTCCTTCCCATTCACCCACCAGGTCAGCTCCACAAGGTCAGGGTAGAAGCCTGTGGCCAGACACACCAGTGTGGCCTTTCCCTTCTTCTCAATCTCTTCCTCAGATGGCTGGAACACAGTCACCTTTGGAGGAGTCACCTTGGTCAGGTCATCTGAAAAATGAAAAAGGATTGTTATCCAAGACTGGACAGAGATCTATCTTACTCTAAGTAAGGGAAGAATATGCTTTATGTCTGTGTATTTTTCTGTTCATAGTACCTTATATCAAACTATCTTCTGTATCTGCTCGAATTCTATCTAGTACTTAATTAAAATATATCTAGGATTATAGTATTATTGTACATGGAGAGTAGGAAGGAACTTCAGAAGTCATCTCATCAAACTTCCTATTTTTATGCATTTTTATAGGAAGTGTTCCCTGATCCATCCAGGTGTGATCTTTCTATTCTGGGATCATACACTGCACAATGTTAACTCTTATGCAATATGTATGTAGAATATTTCAAAAGTCTTAGTACATTTTAATACTATAATAACATAATTAAATTATCAGTTTTTGTGAGTGTCCAGCTTTTGTAGAAATGAGGTTTAATACCTTTAAAAAAGAACTAAGACTTTCAGGACACCCTATATTGTTTTTTTTTAAATACATATTTTAGATTTCTTGCTAGAGTGTAAATTCCTTGTGTTCAGAGACATTATGTAATTAATAAATCTCTTAGCATAAAACAAAGTATCCTGCACATAGAAGTTTCATACATAGTTCTATGATTTAGCTGAATAGTCCCTCTTTCTGTGTATGGATCTACTTTTCTTACTATTACTTTTCTTCTAAGAATCAGTCCTTGTTCCTCAAGACAGATTGTCCTGAAGGACCTAAACTTGTTCTTCCA